>NW_027195428.1:0-191798 GCF_038502225.1 Cherax quadricarinatus | reverse complement strand
AAAATTGCTCACAAACAATGTCCAGAATATCTTGCTGTCAATTTTGTCAAGGTTGGGAACCGCAGTAATCATAGTACTAGAGGGAGAGAACACAACTTTGTAGTACCCACAGTCAGTGGCCAGGCTTCAAACACCGTTTATTGTACAGCAATAAAGGAATGGAACAGACTGCCTGCACATGTCAAAGCCAGTCATAGCATGAACCAGTTCAAGAAGAGTGCCAAAAAGTGTCTGATGAATGTAGCTACAGAAAGGGAGGGGAATGATTTTCTATTTTTTAGCTAACATACGTGTAAATTTTACAGTATTCCTAGTAATGACCCTCGTATTGTAGATAGTCTTAATGACCCTCGTGTAGTAGATAGTCTTAATGACCCTCGTGTAGTAGATAGTCTTTTTAGAATGATAATAAGATGTTATCTTCATTATAGAATAATAAGAAAATATTATAACCTTTATATTATAATAATAAGGTAAAAGGACCCCAATGGAAATTAGTCACTCTGTCTGACTTTTTTGGGTTATCCCAGGTTCTCTACACATATGCTGCTATGTATGATAATTCTATGTAACTGTATTTGTGTATACCTGAATAAACTTACTTACTTACTTACTTACTTATGCACGGAAAGATAGAGAATTACAATGAGAATTAAAGCACAACACAAGGAAAACTACAACAACAGAATAAAATAAGGTAGAATACGCAGCACTTAATGTACGAGAGAACAAGAAATAAGAACAAGAACACTGTGAGTGGAGAACACCGTAGGAGAAACATAAAGAGAAAATAACAACACTATACTGTATAGCAATAACAACACTACACTGTTTATTTATTTATTTATTTATTTCCAATTTGTGCACACATACAGAGGTACAAAAAAAAAATACAGATAAGAGCAGTATGCCAAAGCCACTTATACTATGCATAGCATTACGGGCTGGCTTAAAATTAACTTAAGATTAACTAAGCAATGATTATTATTATTATTATAATCAAAAAGAAGCGCTAAGCCACAAGGACTATACAGCGCTGCTACTAAGCAATGATGAAATCAGTGATAAAACATTAATGTAAACAGATAACTATAAAGCACAAGTGAGTATTACAAAGACAGGTCATATGGTTGCATTCAGTTAGGTAGTGATTCTGTTAGGTAGTGTATTTAAAAAATAATAAAGTTAGATTGGGTTTTAGGTTTAACATTTATGTGATATAATTGTGAGAAACATTTAAGATATACAATTTATAATGTTCAGTTATTCAGTATTTATTTGGTTTTGGGTGAGTAAGTAATCTTTGAGAAGAGACTTGAATTTATAAACAGGTTGTGTTTCTTTTATATTTACAGGTAATGAATTCCAGATTTTAGGGCCTTTTATGTGCATTGAGTTTTTGCATAGTGTGAGATGGACACGAGGAACATCAAAGAGTGATCTGTGCCTTGTGTTATGGTCATGTGTTCTGTTGAGGTTGGCAAGGAGATGTTTGAGGGGAGGGTTAATATCAGAGTTAAGTGTTCTATGTATGTAATAGGTGCAGTAATAAGTATGGATGTTTTGTATGGTGAGTAGGTTTAGTGTATTGAATATTGGTGGAGTGTGCTGCCTGTAGTGAGAATTTGTTATCATTCTAACTGCAGCCTTTTGTTGGGTAATTAGTGGTCTGAGATGGTTAATTGTTGTTGAGCCCCATGCACAAATTCCATAGGTGAGATAGGGGTAAATAAGAGAGTGATATAGGGCCAGGAGGGCTGACTGTGGAACATAGTACCGTATCTTCGATAGTATGCCTACAGTCTTGGAAATTTTCTTAGAAATTTGATGTATATGTGTATGAAATTTGAGTCTATTATCAAGGTGGATTCCTAAGAATTTTCCCTCTGTTAGTTTTGTGATAGGTGATCCATTTATCATTATGTTAAGAGGGACATCTGTAGCTCTGTTACCAAACTGAATGAAGTAGGTTTTGTCAATGTTTAGTGTAAGTTTGTTAGTCCTCATCCAGGTAGATATTTTCTGTAATTCGGTATTTACAGTATTGGCTAGCGTGACTGGGCTCGGGTGAGAGAAGACGTATGTAGTGTCATCTGCAAATAGTGTGGGTTTGAGTAATTGCGAAGCATTTGGAAGGTCATTTATGTATAGGAGAAAGAGAAGAGGGCCAAGGACACTTCCCTGTGGGACACCAACTGTAATTGGTTGTGCAGAAGAGTTTGCCCCATTTGCGTACACATATTGGCTTCTGTTGCTGAGGTAAGACTTGAGGTAGTTGAGGGAGTGCCCTCTTATACCATAGTGTGACAATTTTACGTGGAGCAAGTCATGGTCAACTGTATCAAAAGCTTTACGTAAGTCAATGAAGATCCCCAGTGGGACTTCTTTTTTCTCTATTGCAGTGTATATATGTTCTAGCATGTGTATAATAGCATCATTAGTATTTTTATTAGGCCTGAATCCAAATTGGCAGGGGTTGAGTATGTTTTGGGAGATAAGGTAGGAGTAGATTCGTTTATGAATTAATTTTTCGAAGATTTTTGAGAGAGGGTGTAAGTTGGATATTGGCCTATAGTTATTCAACTCTGTTTGGTCTCCTCCTTTGTGGATCGGGGTGACCCTTGCTATTTTGAGTACTGTAGGGAAGGTGGAGGATTCAATGGATTTGTTAAAGAGTGTTGCAATGATTGGTGATAGGGTAGTAACAACACTACACTGTGTGGTAATAACAACACTACACTGTGTGGTAGTAACAACACTGCACTGTGTGGTAATAACACTACACTGTGTGGTAATAACAACACTACACTGTGTGGTAACAACAGCAATACACTGTGTGGTAGTAACAACACTACACTGTGTGGTAATAACAACACTACACTGTGTGGTAATAACAACAATACTCTGTGTGGTAACAACAACATTACACTGTGTGGTAATAACAACACTACACTGTGTGGTAATAACAACACTACACTGTGTGGTAATAACAACACTACACTGTGTGGTAATAACAACACTTCACTGTGGTAATAACAACACTACACTGTGTGGTAATAACAGCAAAACACTGTGTGGTAGTAACAACACTGCACTGTGTGGTAATAACAACACTACACTTTGTGGTAATAACAACAATACACTGTGTGGTAATAACAACACTACACTGTGTGGTAATAACAACATTACACTGTGTGGTAATAACAACAACACACTGTGTGGTAATAGCAACACTACACTGTGTGGTACTAACAACACTACTGCGTGGTAATAACAACACTACACTGTGTGGTAATGACAGCAATACACTGTGTGGTAGTAACAACACTACACTGTGTGGTAATAACAACATTACACTGTGTGGTAATAACACTAATACACTGTGTGGTAGTAACAACACTACACTGAGGTAATAACAACACTACACTGTGTGGTAATAACTAAACTACACCGTGTGGTAATAACAAAACTACACTGTGTGGTAATAACAACACTACACTGTGTGGTAATAACAACACTACACTGTGTGGTAATAACAACACTACACTGTGTGGTAATAACAACAATACACTGTGTGGTAATAACAACACTACACTGTGTGGTAATAACAACACTACACTGTGTGGTAATAACAACAATACACTGTGTGGTAATAACAACAACACACTGTGTGGTAATAACAACACTACACTGTGTGGTAGTAACAACACTACACTGTGTGGTAATAACAACACTACACTGTGTGGTAATGACAGCAATACTCTGTGTGGTAGTAACAACAATACACTGTGTGGTAATAACAACACTACACTGTGAGGTAATAACAACAATACACTGTGTGGTAGTAACAACACTACTCTAAGGTAATAACAACACTACACTCTGTGGTAATAACAACACTACACTGTGTGGTAATAACAAAACTACACTGTGTGGTAATAACAGCACTACACTGTGTGGTAATAACAACACTACACTGTGTGGTAATAACAACACTACACTGTGTGGTAATAACAAAACTACACTGTGTGGTAATAACAACACTACACTGTGTGGTAATAACAAAACTACACTGTGTGGTAATAACAGCACTACACTGTGTGGTAATAACAACACTACACTGTGTGGTAATAACAACACTACACTGTGTGGTAATAACAACAATACACTGTGTGGTAATAACAACACTGCACTCAGTGTAGTAATAACAACAATACACTGTGTGGTAGTAACAACACTACACTGTGTGGTAATAACAACACTACACTGTGTGGTAATAACAACAATACACTGTGTGGTAGTAACAACTCTACACTGAGGTAATAACAACACTACACTGTTTGGTAATAACAAAACTACACCGTGTGGTAATAACAAAACTACACTGTGTGGTAATAACAACACTACACTGTGTGGTAATAACAACACTACACTGTGTGGTAATAACAACACTACACTGTGTGGTAATAACAACAATACACTGTGTGGTAATAACAACACTACACTGTGTGGTAATAACAACACTACACTGTGTGGTAATAACAACAATACACTGTGTGGTAATAACAAGAACACACTGTGTGGTAATAACTACACTACACTGTGTGGTAGTAACAACATTACGCTGTGTGGTAATAACAACACTACACTGTGTGGTAATGACAGCAATACTCTGTGTGGTAGTAACAACAATACTCTGTGTGGTAATAACAACACTACACTGTGAGGTAATAACAACAATACACTGTGTGGTAGTAACAATACTACACTGAGGTAATAACAACACTACACTGTGTGGTAATAACAACACAACACTGTGTGGTAATAACAAAACTACACTGTGTGGTAATAACAGCACTACACTGTGTGGTAATAACAACACTACACTGTGTGGTAATAACAACACTACACTGTGTGGTAATAACAACACTACACTGTGTGGTAATAACAACACTACACTGTGTGGTAATAACAACACTACACTGTGTGGTAATAACAGCACTACACTGTGTGGTAATAACAACACTACACTGTGTGGTAATAACAACACTACACTGTGTGGTAATAACAACACTACACTGTGTGGTAATAACAACACTGCACTCAGTGTCGTAATAACAACAATACACTGTGTGGTAGTAACAGCACTACAGTGAGTGTGATAATACCAACATTACACTATGCGGTAATAAGAACCCTACACTGTGTGGTAATAGCAACATTACTATCAGTGTGGTAATGACGGCACTACACTGAGTGTGGTAATAACAACACTCTACCCAGTTTAGAAATAACAGCACTACACCCAGTGTGGTCATAATAACAATACACTGTGTGGTAATAACAATACTACACTTTGTGTTAATAACAACACAACGGTCTGTGTGGTAATAACAACACTACACTTTGAAAGTTAAGACACATGTGCAACATCTGGATATCTTTATTGTAGACGTTTCGCCATCCAGTGGCTTTATCAATACAGATTCTAGGACATAATAGGAAGACAGTAGAACTATATACAAAAGATGAGGTAATCAGTCCCTCGGTCTTGGAGTTAGTGTTCACAGCATCGTGGTGGGGGAGAATCTGGAGCAAAGGCAAGAAGACTGGCGGTTATATAGGCGTCAGTGGATAGGGACGGACAGCAGACGAGGGCAGTCACTGGTAGGCGGGATTCCTCAGTGGAAGTAGGTCCTTCCCAAAGAGATGGGTTAGTTGCAGAAGCCGTGAAGGCCTAGTAGATGTCCTCTGAACCAAGATTCCATGATGTTGCAATGTCTGACGAGTTTTGCAAGAAAGGTATAAAATACCGACAATATTGTCGGTATTTTATACCTTTCTTGCACATACTACACTTTGTGTTAATAACAACACTACACTCAGTGTGGTAATAACAACACTACACTCAGAGTGGTAATAACAACACTACACTCAGAGTGGTAATAACAACACTACACTCAGAGTGGTAATAACAACACTACACTGTGTGGTAATAACAACACTACACTCAGAGTGGTAATAACACTACACTCAGAGTGGTAATAACAACACTACACTCAGAGTGGTAATAACAACACTACACTCAGAGTGGTAATAACAACACTACACTCAGAGTGGTAATAACAACACTACACTCAGAGTGGTAATAACAACACTACACTGTGTGGTAATAACAACACTACACTCAGAGTGGTAATAACAACACTACACTCAGTGTGGTAATAACACTACACTCAGTGTGGTAATAACAACACTACACTCAGAGTGGTAATAACAACACTACACTGTGTGGTAATAACAACACTACACTCAGAGTGGTAATAACACTACACTCAGTGTGGTAATAACAACACTACACTCAGAGTGGTAATAACAACACTACACTGTGTGGTAATAACAACACTACACTCAGAGTGGTAATAACAACACTACACTCAGAGTGGTAATAACAACACTACACTCAGAGTGGTAATAACAACACTACACTGTGTGGTAATAACAACACTACACTCAGAGTGGTAATAACAACACTACACTCAGTGTGGTAATAACAACACTACACTCAGAGTGGTAATAACAACACTACACTGTGTGGTAATAACAACACTACACTCAGAGTGGTAATAACACTACACTCAGTGTGGTAATAACAACACTACACTCAGAGTGGTAATAACAACACTACACTCAGAGTGGTAATAACAACACTACACTCAGAGTGGTAATAACAACACTACACTGTGTGGTAATAACAACACTACACTCAGAGTGGTAATAACACTACACTCAGTGTGGTAATAACAACACTACACTGTGTGGTAATAACAACACTACACTCAGAGTGGTAATAACACTACACTCAGAGTGGTAATAACAACACTACACTCAGAGTGGTAATAACAACACTACACTCAGAGTGGTAATAACAACACTACACTCAGAGTGGTAATAACAACACTACACTCAGAGTGGTAATAACAACACTACACTCAGAGTGGTAATAACACTACACTCAGAGTGGTAATAACACTACACTCAGAGTGGTAATAACAACACTACATTCAGAGTGGTAATAACACTACACTCAGAGTGGTAATAACAACACTACACTCAGAGTGGTAATAACAACACTACACTCAGAGTGGTAATAACAACACTACACTCAGAGTGGTAATAACAACACTACACTCAGTGTGGTAATAACACTACACTCAGAGTGGTAATAACAACACTACACTGTGTGGTAATAACAACACTACACTCAGAGTGGTAATAACAACACTACACTCAGTGTGGTAATAACACTACACTCAGTGTGGTAACAACACTACACTCAGTGTGGTAATAACAACACTACACTGTGTGGTAATAACAACACTAAACTCAGAGTGGTAATAACACTACACTCAGAGTGGTAATAACAACACTACACTCAGTGTGGTAATAACAACACTACACTGTGTGGTAATAACAACACTACACTCAGAGTGGTAATAACACTACACTCAGAGTGGTAATAACAACACTACACTCAGAGTGGTAATAACAACACTACACTCAGAGTGGTAATAACAACACTACACTCAGAGTGGTAATAACAACACTACACTCAGAGTGGTAATAACACTACACTCAGAGTGGTAATAACAACACTACACTCAGAGTGGTAATAACAACACAACACTCAGAGTGGTAATAACAACACTACACTCAGAGTGGTAATAACAACACAACACTCAGAGTGGTAGTAACAACACTACACTCAGAGTGGTAATAACACTACACTCAGAGTGGTAATAACAACACAACACTCAGAGTGGTAATAACAACACAACACTCAGAGTGGTAATAACAACACTACACTCAGAGTGGTAATAAAAACACTACACTCAGAGTGGTAACAACAACACTACACCGTGTGGTAATAACAACACTACACTCAGAGTGGTAATAACAACACTACACTCAGAGTGGTAATAACAACACTACACTCAGAGTGGTAATAAAAACACTACACTGTGTGGTAATAACAACACTACACTGTGTGGTAATAACAACACTACACTGTGTGGTAATAACAACACTACACTGTGTGGTAATAAAAACACTACACCGTGTGGTAATAACAACACTACACTGTGTGGTAATAACAACACTACACTGTGTGGTAATAAAAACACTACACCGTGTGGTAATAACAACACTACACTGTGTGGTAATAACAACACTACACTGTGTGGTAATAACAGTACTATACTGAGTGTGATAACAACACTGTTGATAAATTAGACATATGTGCAACTCTTAGGTATTTTTATTGAGGAAACGTTTCGCCACACAGTGGCTTCATCAGTCCATACAAAGGAGAAACTTGAAGAACAGGAAAAGAATGAGGTAATCAGTCCCTCAACCTTGAGTCGATATGGTCAGTCCATCAATCTTGAATGGAATACAGCACATGTGATGGACTGACCACATCGACTCAAGGTTGAGGGACTGATTACCTCATTCTCCTCCTGTTCTTAATGTTTCTCCTTTGTATGGACTGATGGAGCCACTGTGTGGCGAAACGTTTCCTCAATAAAGATACCCAAGAGTTGCACATGTGTCTAATTTATCAACATGTCGGTTCTTTGAACCATTCATCTACAATAACAACACTACACTGTGTGGTAATAACAACACTACACTGTGTGGTAATAACAACACTATACTGTGTGGTAACAACAGCACTACACTGTGTGGTAATAACAACACTACACTCTGTGTGGTCATAGCGGCACTACACTGTGTGAGGTAATAACAACACTACACTGTGTGGTAATAACAACACTACACTGTGTGGTAATAACAACACTACACTGTGTGGTAATAACAACACTACACTGTGTGGTAATAACAACACTACACTGTGTGGTAATAACAACACTACACTGTGTGGTAATAACAACACTACACTGTGGTAATAACATCACTACACTCTGTGTGGTCATAGCGGCACTACACTGTGTGAGGTAATAACAACACTACACTGTGTGGTAATAACAACACTACACTGTGTGGTAATAACAACACTACACTCAGTGTTGTGTTTTAAAAACAACACTACACTCAGTGTGGTAATAACAACACTACACTGTGTGGCAATAACAACACTACACTGTGTGGCAATAACAACACTACACTCAGTGTTGTGTTTTAAAAACAACACTACACTCAGTGTGGTAATTACAACACTACACTGAGTGTTGTAATAACAACACTACACTGAGTGGTAACAACAACACTACACTTAGTGTGGTAATAACACTACACTCAGTGTAATAATAACAACACTACACTCAGTGTAGTAATAACAGCGCTTCACTGTGTGGTAATAACAACTCTGCACTGTGTGGTAATAACAACACAACACTGTGTGGTAATAACAACACTACACTGTGTGGTAATAACAACTCTGCACTGTGTAGTAATAATAGCACTACACTGTGTGGTAATAACAACACAACACTGTGTGGTAATAACAACACTACACTGTGTGGTAATAACAACTCTGCACTGTGTGGTAATAACAACACAACACTGTGTGGTAATAACAACACTACACTGTGTGGTAATAACAACTCTGCACTGTGTGGTAATAACAACACTACACTGTGTGGTAATAACAACTCTGCACTGTGTGGTAATAACAACACTACACTCATGGTTGTAATAACAACACTACACTTTGTAGTAATAACAACACTACAGTGAGTGCTAATAACAACACTACACTCAGTGTGGTAATAACAACACTACACTCAGTGTGGTAATAACAACACTACACTCAGTGTGGTAATAACAACACTACACTCAGTGTGGTAATAACAACACTACACTCAGTGTGGTAATAACAACACTACACTCAGTGTGGTAATAACAACACTACAGTCAGTGTGGTAATAACAACACTACACTCAGTGTGGTAATAACAACACTACACTCAGTGTGGTAATAACAACACTACACTCAGTGTGGTAATAACAACACTACACTCAGTGTGGTAATAACAACACTACACTTAGTGTGGTAATAACAACACTACACTCAGTGTGGTAATAACAACACTACACTCAGTGTGGTAATAACAACACTACACTCAGTGTGGTAATAACAACACTACACTCAGTGTGGTAATAACAACACTACACTCAGTGTGGTAATAACAACACTACACTCAGTGTGGTAATAACAACACTACAGTTAGTGTGGTAATAACAACACTACACTCAGTGTGGTAATAACAACACTACACTCAGTGTGGTAATAACAACACTACACTCAGTGTGGTAATAACAACACTACGTTCAGTGTAGTAATAATAACACTACACTCAGTGTGGCAATAACTGGAGAATGTGTTAACTGGAGTAAGTATTACCTGGAGAATGTGTTAACTGGAGTAAGTATTACCTGGAGAATGTGTTAACTGGAGTAAGTATTACCTGGAGAATGTGTTAACTGGAGTAAGTATTACCTGGAGAATGTGTTAACTGGAGTAAGTATTACCTGGAGAATGTGTTAACTGGAGTAAGTATTACCTGGAGAATGTGCTAACTGGAGTAAGTATTACCTGGAGAATGTGCTAACTAGAGTAAGTATTACCTGGAGAATGTGTTAACTGGAGTAAGTATTACCTGGAGAATGTGTTAACTGGAGTAAGTATTACCTGGAGAATGTGTTAACTGGAGTAAGTATTACCTGGAGAATGTGTTAACTGGAGTAAGTATTACCTGGAGAATGTGTTAACTGGAGTAAGTATTACCTGGAGAATGTGTTAACTGGAGTAAGTATTACCTGGAGAATGTGTTAACTGGAGTAAGTATTACCTGGAGAATGTGTTAACTGGAGTAAGTATTACCTGGAGAATGTGTTAACTGGAGTAAGTATTACCTGGAGAATGTGTTAACTGGAGTAAGTATTACCTGGAGAATGTGTTAACTGGAGTAAGTATTACCTGGAGAATGTGCTAACTGGAGTAAGTATTACCTGGAGAATGTGCTAACTGGAGTAAGTATTACCTGGAGAATGTGTTAACTGGAGTAAGTATTACCTGGAGAATGTGTTAACTGGAGTAAGTATTACCTGGAGAATGTGTTAACTGGAGTAAGTATTACCTGGAGAATGTGTTAACTGGAGTAAGTATTACCTGGAGAATGTGTTAACTGGAGTAAGTATTACCTGGAGAATGTGTTAACTGGAGTAAGTATTACCTGGAGAATGTGTTAACTGGAGTAAGTATTACCTGGAGAATGTGTTAACTGGAGTAAGTATTACCTGGAGAATGTGTTAACTGGAGTAAGTATTACCTGGAGAATGTGTTAACTGGAGTAAGTATTACCTGGAGAATGTGTTAACTGGAGTAAGTATTACCTGGAGAATGTGCTAACTGGAGTAAGTATTACCTGGAGAATGTGTTAACTGGAGTAAGTATTACCTGGAGAATGTGTTAACTGGAGTAAGTATTACCTGGAGAATGTGTTAACTGGAGTAAGTATTACCTGGAGAATGTGTTAACTGGAGTAAGTATTACCTGGAGAATGTGTTAACTGGAGTAAGTATTACCTGGAGAATGTGTTAACTGGAGTAAGTATTACCTGGAGAATGTGTTAACTGGAGTAAGTATTACCTGGAGAATGTGTTAACTGGAGTAAGTATTACCTGGAGAATGTGTTAACTGGAGTAAGTATTACCTGGAGAATGTGTTAACTGGAGTAAGTATTACCTGGAGAATGTGTTAACTGGAGTAAGTATTACCTGGAGAATGTGTTAACTGGAGTAAGTATTACCTGGAGAATGTGTTAACTGGAGTAAGTATTACCTGGAGAATGTGTTAACTGGAGTAAGTATTACCTGGAGAATGTGTTAACTGGAGTAAGTATTACCTGGAGAATGTGTTAACTGGAGTAAGTATTACCTGGAGAATGTGTTAACTGGAGTAAGTATTACCTGGAGAATGTGTTAACTGGAGTAAGTATTACCTGGAGAATGTGTTAACTGGAGTAAGTATTACCTGGAGAATGTGTTAACTGGAGAAAGTATTACCTGGAGAATGTGTTAACTGGAGTAAGTATTACCTGGAGAATGTGTTAACTGGAGTAAGTATTACCTGGAGAATGTGTTAACTGGAGTAAGTATTACCTGGAGAATGTATTAACTGGAATAAGTATTACCTGGAGAATGTATTAACTGGAATAAGTATTACCTGGAGAATGTGTTAACTGGAGTAAGTATTACCTGGAGAATGTATTAACTGGAATAAGTATTACCTGGAGAATGTGTTAACTGGAGTAAGTATTACCTGGAGAATGTATTAACTGGAGTAAGTATTACCTGGAGAATGTATTAACTGGAGTAAGTATTACCTGGAGAATGTATTAACTGGAGTAAGTATTACCTGGAGAATGTATTAACTGGAGTAAGTATTACCTGGAGAATGTATTAACTGGAGTAAGTATTACCTGGAGAATGTATTAAAGAACGAATGTAAATAACTGAACAATGTTTAAACTGAAGAAAGTATTATCTATAGGATGTATTAGCTGGAGAATGTATTAAACTGTGGAATGTACTAACTGATAAATGTACTAACTGAAGAATGTATTTTCTGGTGAATGCATTACCTGGAGAATGTATTAACTGGTGAATGTATTAACTGGAGAATGTATTAACTGGTGATTCCATTAATTAAACTGAAGAATGTATTTGCTGGAGAATGTAATAAACTGTAGAATGTATTAACTGGTGAATGTATTAAGGAGTGAATGTATATAACTGGACAATGTTTAAAATGAAGAATGTTTTAAACTGAATAAATTAATAATTATAGAATGTATTAAATGAAGAATGTATTAACGGGAGAATGCATTAAACTGTGGAATGTACTAACCGATGAATGTACTAACTGGAGAATGTATTTTCTGGTGAATGCCTTTACTGGTGAATGTATTACCTGGAGAATGTATTAAACTGGAGCATGTACTAACTAGAGAATGTATTATCTGGTGAATGTATTAACTGGAGAATGTATTAACTAGATAATATATTAACAGGAGAATGTATTAAACTGGAGAATGTATTAACTAGAGATTATATTAACTGGTGAATGTATTAACTGGAGAATGTATTAACTGGAGAATGTATTTACTGGAGAATGTATTAACTGGAGATTGTATTAACTGGAGAATGTATTAAACAGGAGAATGTTTTGACTGGAGAATGTATTAAGCTGGAGAATGTATTAACTGGAGATTGTATTAACTGGAGAATGTATTAAACAGGAGAATGTTTTGACTGGAGAATGTATTAAGCTGGAGAATGTATTAAGCTGGAGAATGTTTTATACTGGAGAATGTATTAACTGGAGAATATGTTAAACCCCAGGATGTATTAAACTGGGGAATGTGTTAACTGGATAATGTATTAAACTGGAGAATGTATTAACGTTAGTATGTATTAACTGGAGAATATATTAAGTGGAGAATATGTTAACTGGTGAATGTATTAAACTTACGAATGAATAAACTGAAGAATGTATTAAACTTAAGAATGTTTTAACTAGAGAATGTTTTAAACTGGATAATGTATTAACTTGAGAATGTATTAAACTGGATAATGTATCGAACTTGAGAATGTATTAACTGGAAATTATATTTATTGGAGAATGTATTAGATGGAGATTGTGTTAAGTGCAGAATGTATTAACTGGTTAATATATTAAACGGTGAATGTACTAACCTGGAGAATGTATTAAACTGGAGAATGTATTAACAGGTATATGTATAAACTGAAGTATACAATAAATTGGAGAATGTATTAACTGGTGAATGTATTTAACTGGAGAATGTATTAAACTAGAAAATGTAATAACGGGAGAACGTATTAACTGGAGAATGTATTAACTGGAAAATGTATTAAACTGCAGGATGTATTAAACTGGAGAATGTGTTAACTGGACATTGTATTAAACTGGAGAATGTATTAACATTAGTATGAATTAGGTGGAGAATGTATTAAGTGGAGAATGTATTAACTGGAGAATTTTTAACTGGTGAATGTGTTAACTGGAGAATGTATTAAGTGGAGAATGTATTAAACTTAAGAATGTATTAACTGAAGAATGTATTTATATTGAGAATGTATTAACTGGAGAATGAATTAAGTTACAGAATCTATTAACTGGAGAGTGTATTAAACTAGAGAATGTATTGGACTGGAGGATGTATTAACTGGAGAATGTATTAACTGGAGAATGTATTAACTGGCGAATGTATTAAACTCGAGAATATAATAAATGGAGAATTTATTAAATGGAGAATGCATTAACTAGAGAATTTATTAACTGGAGAATGCATTAACTGGTGAATGTGTTAACTGGAGAATGTATTAACTGGTGAATGTATTAAATGGACAATGTATTTAACTCGAGAATGTAATAACTGGAGAATGTAGTAACTGGAGAATGTATGAACTGGAGAATGTATTAAACTGGAGAATGTATTAACTGGAGAATGTAGTAACTGGAGAATGTATGAACTGGAGAATGTATTAACTAGAGAATTTATTAACTGGACATTGCATTAACTGGTGAATATATTAACTGGAGAATGTATTAAACTGGAGAATGTATTAACTGGAGAATGTATTAAGTGGAGAATGTATTAACTGGAGAATGTAGTAACTGGAGAATGTATGAACTGGAGAATATGTTAAACTGGAGAATGTATTATCTACAGAATGTATTAACTGGTGAAAGTATTTACTGGTGAATGTATTAACTGATGAATGTATTAACTGGTGAATGTATTAACTGGAAAATGTTTTTTACTGGAGAATGTATTAGATGGAGAATGTATTAAGTGCAGAATGTATTAACTGGAGAATGTAATAAACTACAGAATGTATTAAGTGGTGAATATATTAACTTGCGAATGTATTAATCTGGAGAATGTATTAAACTGGACAATGCATTATCTGGTATATGTATAAACTGGAGAATACATTAAATTGTAGAATGTATTAACTGGAGAATGTATTAACTGGAGAATGTATTAAACTGCAGGATGTATTAAACGGGAGAATGTGTTAACTGGACAAAGTATTAAACTGGAGAATGTATTAACATTAGTATGAATTAGGTGGAGAATGTATTAAGTGGAGAATGTATTAACTGGAGAATTTTTAACTGGTGAATGTGTTAACTGGAGAATGTATTAAACTTAAGAATGTATTAACTGAAGAATGTATTTATATTGAGAATGTATTAACTGGAGAATGAATTAAGTTACAGAATCTATTAACTGGAGAGTGTATTAAACTAGAGAATGTATTGAACTGGAGGATGTATTAACTGGAGAATGTATTAACTGGAGAATGTATTAACTGGCGAATGTATTAAACTCGAGAATATAATAAATGGAGAATTTATTAAATGGTGAATGTATTAACTGGAGAATTTATTAACTGGTAAATGTATTAACTGGGCAATGTGTTAACTGGTGATTGTATTAAACTTGAGAATGTTTTTACTGAAGAATGTATTAAACTGGAGAATGTATTAACTGGAGAATGTTTTAAACTGGAGAATGTGTTAACTAGAGAATTTATTAACTGGAGATTGCATTAACTATTGAATATATTAACTGGAGAATGTATTAAACTGGAGAATGTATTAACTGGAGAATGTATTAACTGGAGAATATATTAACTGGAGAATGTAGTAACTGGAGAATGTATGAACTGGAGAATGTGTTAACTGGATAATGTATTATCTACAGAATGTATTAATGGGTGAAAGAATTTACTGGTGAATGTATTAACTGGTGAATATATTAACTGGTGAATGTATTAACTTATGAATGTATTAACTGGTGAATGTATTAACTGAAAAATGTTTTTTTACTGGAGAATGTATTAGATGGAGAATGTATTAAGAGCAGAATGTATTAACTGGAGAATGTAATAAACTACAGAATGTATTAAGTGGTGAATATATTAACTTGCGAATGTATTAATCTGGAGAATGTATTAAACTGGACAATGCATTATCTGGTATATGTATAAACTGGAGAATACATTAAATTGTAGAATGTATTAACTGGAGAATGTATTAAACTGGAGAATATAATAAATTGTAGAATGTAGTTAACTGGAGAATGTATTAACTGAAGAATGTATTAACTAGAGAATGTATTAAACTGTAGAATGTATTAACTGGTGAACATATTAACTTGTGAATGTATTAAACTGGAGAATTTATTAAACTGGAGAATGTATTAATTGGAGAATTTATTAAACGGAGAATGTATTCACCTAAAGAATGTGTTACCTGGAGAATGTATTAACTGGTGAAGGTTTTAACTGTAAAATGTATAAACTGAACAATGTTTTAACTGGAGAATGTATTAACTCTAGAATGCATTAATTGAATGATACATAAACTGGTGAATGTATTTAACTGGAGAATCTATTAACTGGTGAATGAATTAGCTCGAGCATATATTAACTGTTGAATATAATTAACTTGAGGATGTATTAACTGGAGAATGTATTAAACTGGAGAATGTATAAACTGCAGGATTTATTAACTGTTGAATGTATTAAACTGCACAATGTATTAACTTGTGAATGTATTAACTGGTGAATGTATTAACTGTAGAATGTATTAACTGAAGAATTTATTAACTGGAGAACATATTAACTGGATGTATTAAACTGGAGAATGTATTAACTGTTGAGTGTATTTACTGGTGAATGTATTAACTAGAGAATTTATTAACTGGAGAATGTATTTAACTATAGAATATATTAACTGGTGAATGTATTACTGGTGAATGTATTAACTGGAGAATGTATTAATAACTAGTGAATGCATTAAACTAGAGAATGTATTAACTGGAGAATGTATTGTCTGTAGAATATATTAAACTGAAGAATGTATTAACTTAAGCATGTATTAACTGGAGAATGTTATGTGGAGAATGTGTTAAATGGTGAATGTATTAACTGGAGAATTACCTTAGGACAAGGTACGCAGTTCTTTACCAATCTACCCACACTGGACCAATACCTTGGCGTGTAGCATGCGCTACACGTTTGATCCAAGGCAGCCAGCTTTCAGGGAGAAGGCTTACAGCTTTTCATCTCATCCCCTGCATGCATCAGCCTTACTAGAGGTTTGAACAATGCAAACACTGATCTCTGGCTGAAGGAGACTCGAACCTACGAACGTTGGAACAAGGTACGCAGTGCTTTACCAATCTACCCACACTGGACCAATGCCTTGGCGTCCAGCTTGCGCTAGACGTTTGATCCATGGCAGCCAGCTTTCAGGGAGAAGGCTTACAGCTTTTCATCTCATCCCCTGCATGCATCAGCTGTAAGCCTTCTCCCTGAAAGCTGGCTGCCTTGGATCAAAGTCTAGCGCAAGCTGGACTCCAAGGCATTGGTCCAGTGTGGGTAGATTGGTAAAGCACATATATATATATATATATACGTATATATATACATATATATATATATATATATATATATATATATATTATTTTTTTTTTTTTTATTATCACACCGGCCGATTCCCACCAAGGCAGGGTGGCCCGAAAAAGAAAAACTTTCACCATCATTCACTCCATCACTGTCTTGCCAGAAGGGTGCTTTACACTACAGTTTTTAAACTGCAACATTAACACCCCTCCTTCAGAGTGCAGGCACTGTACTTCCCATCTCCAGGACTCAAGTCCGGCCTGCCGGTTTCCCTGAATCCCTTCATAAATGTTACTTTGCTCACACTCCAACAGCACGTCAAGTATTAAAAACCATTTGTCTCCATTCACTCCTATCAAACACGCTCACGCATGCCTGCTGGAAGTCCAAGCCCCTCGCACACAAAACCTCCTTTACCCCCTCCCTCCAACCCTTCCTAGGCCGACCCCTACCCCGCCTTCCTTCCACTACAGACTGATACACTCTTGAAGTCATTCTGTTTCGCTCCATTCTCTCTACATGTCCGAACCACCTCAACAACCCTTCCTCAGCCCTCTGGACAACAGTTTTGGTAATCCCGCACCTCCTCCTAACTTCCAAACTACGAATTCTCTGCATTATATTCACACCACACATTGCCCTCAGACATGACATCTCCACTGCCTCCAGCCTTCTCCTCGCTGCAACATTCATCACCCACGCTTCACACCCATATAAGAGCGTTGGTAAAACTATACTCTCATACATTCCCCTCTTTGCCTCCAAGGACAAAGTTCTTTGTCTCCACAGACTCCTAAGTGCACCACTCACTCTTTTTCCCTCATCAATTCTATGATTCACCTCATCTTTCATAGACCCATCCGCTGACACGTCCACTCCCAAATATCTGAATACGTTCACCTCCTCCATACTCTCTCCCTCCAATCTGATATTCAATCTTTCATCACCTAATCTTTTTGTTATCCTCATAACCTTACTCTTTCCTGTATTCACCTTTAATTTTCTTCTTTTGCACACCCTACCAAATTCATCCACCAATCTCTGCAACTTCTCTTCAGAATCTCCCAAGAGCACAGTGTCATCAGCAAAGAGCAGCTGTGACAACTCCCACTTTGTGTGTGATTCTTTATCTTTTAACTCCACGCCTCTTGCCAAGACCCTCGCATTTACTTCTCTTACAACCCCATCTATAAATATATTAAACAACCACGGTGACATCACACATCCTTGTCTAAGGCCTACTTTTACTGGGAAAAAATTTCCCTCTTTCCTACATACTCTAACTTGAGCCTCACTATCCTCGTAAAAACTCTTCACTGCTTTCAGTAACCTACCTCCTACACCATACACTTGCAACATCTGCCACATTGCCCCCCTATCCACCCTGTCATACGCCTTTTCCAAATCCATAAATGCCACAAAGACCTCTTTAGCCTTATCTAAATACTGTTCACTTATATGTTTCACTGTAAACACCTGGTCCACACACCCCCTACCTTTCCTAAAGCCTCCTTGTTCATCTGCTATCCTATTCTCCGTCTTACTCTTAATTCTTTCAATTATAACTCTACCATACACTTTACCAGGTACACTCAACAGACTTATCCCCCTATAATTTTTGCACTCTCTTTTATCCCCTTTGCCTTTATACAAAGGAACTATGCATGCTCTCTGCCAATCCCTAGGTACCTTACCCTCTTCCATACATTTATTAAATAATTGCACCAACCACTCCAAAACTATATCCCCACCTGCTTTTAACATTTCTATCTTTATCCCATCAATCCCGGCTGCCTTACCCCCTTTCATTTTACCTACTGCCTCACGAACTTCCCCCACACTCACAACTGGCTCTTCCTCACTCCTACAAGATGTTATTCCTCCTTGCCCTATACACGAAATCACAGCTTCCCTATCTTCATCAACATTTAACAATTCCTCAAAATATTCCTTCCATCTTCCCAATACCTCTAACTCTCCATTTAATAACTCTCCTCTCCTATTTTTAACTGACAAATCCATTTGTTCTCTAGGCTTTCTTAACTTGTTAATCTCACTCCAAAACTTTTTCTTATTTTCAACAAAATTTGTTGATAACATCTCACCCACTCTCTCATTTGCTCTCTTTTTACATTGCTTCACCACTCTCTTAACTTCTCTCTTTTTCTCCATATACTCTTCCCTCCTTGCATCACTTCTACTTTGTAAAAACTTCTCATATGCTAACTTTTTCTCCCTTACTACTCTCTTTACATCATCATTCCACCAATCGCTCCTCTTCCCTCCTGCACCCACTTTCCTGTAACCACAAACTTCTGCTGAACACTCTAACACTACATTTTTAAACCTACCCCATACCTCTTCGACCCCATTGCCTATGCTCTCATTAGCCCATCTATCCTCCAATAGCTGTTTATATCTTACCCTAACTGCCTCCTCTTTTAGTTTATAAACCTTCACCTCTCTCTTCCCTGATGCTTCTATTCTCCTTGTATCCCATCTACCTTTTACTCTCAGTGTAGCTACAACTAGAAAGTGATCTGATATATCTGTGGCCCCTCTATAAACATGTACATCCTGAAGTCTACTCAACAGTCTTTTATCTACCAATACATAATCCAACAAACTACTGTCATTTCGCCCTACATCATATCGTGTATACTTATTTATATATATATATGTATATATATATATATGTATATATATATATATGTATATATATATATATATATATATATATATATATATATATATATATATATATATATATATATAATGAATTAAGCTCGACAACTGAGGTTCCACTGTACTATACTATACCATGGCACACTAAATTATTTCTTAGCACCTGTGACCATAGTCTGGTAAAAATTATGGCTGTCCACAGATTTCCAAGGAACTCCCTTGCTTTATCATGCTATATGTGAGTACTTCCCTGGTCTATTTGGCTTATATGTTCCTTCTTCAGGCTAGTACAGAGACCTTCAGGTCGTTAGGTCCAGTTACTCAGGAGTTTGTCATGCATTTTGAAGGAAGCAAAGCAGGAATCGTGATTAATAGGTCCGGTAGCAGCAGAAACCTCAGTTTAATATGCCTTGTTACTCTAGTCAACCTTTCATTTGTTGTGTATACCTTGTCTGATCCTCCAGCACCAGGGTCAAGTTCACTAGTAAGTCTCAAGCATATCTTCAGGATGCCTGCATGCTGCTAAACCTTATAAGAGTGTTTCTGTTTAGTCATAGGTTAGTATGAATCAGATATATGAGAAGACGAGATAGAAATTCAGCTTTATAAAAATAGGTATAATGCTAAAGGTTGAATACTAATTTCAACAAAAACATAATATGCGTAAGTCAAATACTAAATGAAATGGAATTAATATGCACGCAAACGTTGGTTTGCGTGCAGCCAGCAGCAACAGCCTGGTTGATCAGGCGCTGATCCACCAGGAGGCCTGGTCACAGACCGGGCCGCGGGGGCGTTGACCCCCGAAACTCTCTCCAGGTAAACTCCAGGTAAACTCCAGAGACGTTATAGGTTAGAAATAGAGAACATTGGAGAAGGATACAGGTTCTAGACGAGTTACAACAAAATCACAGTAAGCACAAGGGGGACTTTACGGTGGCCTGTGGCCGGGTGGGTAAAGCTCTCACTTCTCGCAGTGAGGGTCTGGGTTCGATTCCGGGTGAGGGTAAAAATTTAGGGCATGTTTCCTTTCACTGGTTGTCCATGTTCTCCCATTTGTAAAGTGGGTACCTGGGTGTTAGTTCACTGGTGTGGGTCGCATCCTGGGACAAAACTGACCTAATTTTCCCGAAATGCTCTGCCATAGCTCCGTGTCTTCCTTTGCAGATGACACCCGGATTGCCATGTCAGTGACCTCCATCGAAGACACTGCGAGACTCCAAGCGGACATCAACCAAATCTTCGAATGGACCACTCAAAACAATATGATGTTCAACAAGGAGAAATTTCAACTACTCAGATATGGGAGGCTTGAAGAAATTAAAAATGTATCAGGGTATACCACAAATTCTAACCATACAATATAGCGGAAAAGTAATGCAAAGGACCTGGGAGTGATAATGTCGGAGGATCTTACCTTCAAAGACCACAACAATGTATCTACCTCATCCGCTAGGAAAATGATGGGATGGATAATGAGAACCTTCAAAACTAGGGAAGCCAAGCCCATGATGATTCTCTTCAAATCGCTTGTCCTCTCAAGGTTGGAATACTGCTGTACACTAACGGCCCCCTTCAAGGCTGGCGACGTTGCAGACCTGGAGAGTGTACAAACCACTTTCATGGCACACATAAGTGCGATAAGGCACCTAAACTACTGGGAACAGTTGAAGGTCCTTGATCAGTATTCCCTCGAACGCAGGCGAGAGAGATACATGATAATATTCACTTGGAATGTCCTGGAGGGATTGGTACCAAACCTGCACACGAAACTCACTCCATATGAAAGCAAAAGATTCGGCAGGAGATGCAACATTCCCCCGATGAAAAGCAGGGGTGCCACGAGTACACTGAGAGACAACACAGTAAGTGTCCGGGGCCCAAGACTGTTCAACTGCCTCCCAGCATACATAAGGGGGATTACCAATTGACCCCTGGCTGTCTTCATGAAGGCACTGGACAGGCACCTAAAGTCAGTACCTGACCAACCGGACTGTGGTTCGTATGTCAGCTTCCGTGCAGCCAGCAGTAACAGCCTGGTTGATCAGACCCTGATCCACCATGAGGTGTGGCCTCAGACCGGGCGCGGGGGTGTTGACCCCTGAAACCCTCTCCGAATATACTCCAGGTATAACAAGCGGCTTTCTATATAGCAGTATGTCAATAATGTCAGCTATGGTTTGTATACCTTGTACATGTACTTGTATACCTTGTACATGTACTTGTATACCTTGTACATGTACTTGTATACCTTGTACATGTACTTGTATATCTTGTACATGTACTTGTATATCTTGTACATGTACTTGTATACCTTGTACATGTACTTGTATACCTTGTACATGTACTTGTATACCTTGTACATGTACTTGTATACCTTGTACATGTATTGTATACCTTGTACATATACTTGTATACCTTGTACATGTACTTGTATACCTTGTACATGTACTTGTATATCTTGTACATGTGCTTGTATATCTTGTACATGTACTTGTATATCTTGTACATGTACTTGTATATCTTGTACATGTACTTGTATACCTTGTACATGTACTTGTATATCTTGTACATATACTTGTATACCTTGTACATGTACTTGTATACCTTGTACATATACTTGTATACCTTGTACATGTACTTGTATACCTTGTACATATACTTGTATACCTTGTACATGTACTTGTATGCCTTGAACATGTATTGTATACCTTGTACATGTACTTGTATACCTTGTACATGTACTTGTATACCTTGTACATATACTTGTATATCTTGTACATATACTTGTATACCTTGTACATGTACTTGTATACCTTGTACATGTACTTGTATACCTTGTACATATACTTGTATATCTTGTACATATACTTGTATACCTTGTACATGTACTTGTATACCTTGTACATGTACTTGTATACCTTGTACATGTACTTGTATAACTTGTACATGTACTTGTATACCTTGTACATGTACTTGTATAACTTGTACATGTATTGTATACCTTGTACATGTACTTGTATACCTTGTACATGTATTGTATACCTTGTACATGTACTTGTATACCTTGTACATGTACTTGTATACCTTGTACATGTACTTGTATACCTTGTACATGTATTGTATACCTTGTACATGTATTGTATACCTTGTACATGTACTTGTATACCTTGTACATGTACTTGTATACCTTGTATATGTACTTGTATACCATGTACATGTACTTGTAGAAATAATTATATAGTTATATTATTATTAGCACACGAGGTCGCGCTAGTTACGTGCTCAGAGATAAAAAAAAAACTGAAAAATGAGTTAAGTTCACAGAAAAATAATTCAACAATCTGGCAATATGAAAATAAATGGTATAAAATACCGACACAATGTAAATATATTTCCAATGTTTATATTTCCAATCTGGCAATATCTTGGTGAAGATATTTCTGCAATAAATTATAATCACCGCATTACAACATATAGTACGTACCTGCGCATAAAGTGAACCTTTTTTTTTTTTTACATTTTAATGTATCAATATTTGTATGTGGCATTGTTAGGCTGTGTGAGGAGCTGAACTGTGGCAGACTAGAAGCCACCAACAACAATGATGATCGACACCATGCCTAACCTTTCTAGGGTAGGGTAGGTGCCTGAGTCCGAGCCTTTAGCTCATAAGACTGTCATTCCCATTTGTCCCCTTGGGGCGGGGATGGTAGACCAGAGAGGCCTAGCTTGTGGCTAGGCCTGGGGACAGTTGGTCCCAAAGATGAGGAGGTACTTGTGCCTCCTCCCATGGGTGGCCTGGTGGCTAAAGCTCCCGCTTCACACACGGAGGGCCCGGGTTCGATTCCCGGCGGGTGGAAACATTTCGACACGTTTCCTTACACCTGTTGTCCTGTTCACCTAGCAGCAAATAGGTACCTGGGTGTTAGTCGACTGGTGTGGGTCGCATCCTGGGGGACAAGATTGAGGACCCCAATGGAAATAAGTTAGACAGTCCTCGATGACGCACTGACTTTCTTGGGTTATCCTGGGTGGCTAACCCTCCGGGGTTAAAAATCCGAACGAAATCTTATCTTATCTTATCTGAGTTTACCTGGAGAGAGTTCCGGGGGTCAACGCCCCCGCGGCCCGGTCTGTGACCAGGCCTCCTGGTGGATCAGAGCCTGATCAACCAGGCTGTTGCTGCTGGCTGCACGCAAACCAACGTACGAGCCACAGCCCGGCTGATCAGGAACTGACTTTAGGTGCTTGTCCAGTGCCAGCTTGAAGACTGCCAGGGGTCTGTTGGTAATCCCCCTTATGTGTGCTGGGAGGCAGTTGAACAGTCTCGGGCCCCTGACACTTATTGTATGGTCTCTTAACGTGCTAGTGACACCCCTGCTTTTCATTGGGGGGATGGTGCATCGTCTGCCAAGTCTTTTGCTTTCGTAGTGAGTGATTTTCGTGTGCAAGTTCGGTACTAGTCCCTCTAGGATTTTCCAGGTGTATATAATCATGTATCTCTCCCTCCTGCGTTCCAGGGAATACAGGTTTAGGAACCTCAAGCGCTCCCAGTAATTGAGGTGTTTTATCTCCGTTATGCGCGCCGTGAAAGTTCTCTGTACATTTTCTAGGTCGGCAATTTCACCTGCCTTGAAAGGTGCTGTTAGTGTGCAGCAATATTCCAGCCTAGATAGAACAAGTGACCTGAAGAGTGTCATCATGGGCTTGGCCTCCCTAGTTTTGAAGGTTCTCATTATCCATCCTGTCATTTTTCTAGCAGATGCGATTGATACAATGTTATGGTCCTTGAAGGTGAGATCCTCCGACATGATCACTCCCAGGTCTTTGACGTTGGTGTTTCGCTCTATTTTGTGGCCAGAATTTGTTTTGTACTCTGATGAAGATTTAATTTCCTCATGTTTACCATATCTGAGTAATTGAAATTTCTCATCGTTGAACTTCATATTGTTTTCTGCAGCCCACTGAAAGATTTGGTTGATGTCCGCCTGGAGCCTTGCAGTGTCTGCAATGGAAGACACTGTCATGCAGATTCGGGTGTCATCTGCAAAGGAAGACACGGTGCTGTGGCTGACATCCTTGTCTATGTCGGATATGAGGATGAGGAACAAGATGGGAGCGAGTACTGTGCCTTGTGGAACAGAGCTTTTCACCGTAGCTGCCTCGGACTTTACTCTGTTGACGACTACTCTCTGTGTTCTGTTAGTGAGGAAATTATAGATCCATCGACCGACTTTTCCTGTTATTCCTTTAGCACGCATTTTGTGCGCTATTACGCCATGGTCACACTTGTCGAAGGCTTTTGCAAAGTCTGTATATATTACATCTGCATTCTTTTTGTCTTCTAGTGCATTTAGGACCTTGTCGTAGTGATCCAATAGTTGAGACAGACAGGAGCGACCTGTTCTAAACCCATGTTGCCCTGGGTTGTGTAACTGATGGGTTTCTAGATGGGTGGTGATCTTGCTTCTTAGGACCCTTTCAAAGATTTTTATGATATGGGATGTTAGTGCTATTGGTCTGTAGTTCTTTGCTGTTGCTTTACTGCCCCCTTTGTGGAGTGGGGCTATGTCTGTTGTTTTTAGTAACTGTGGGACGACCCCCGTGTCCATGCTCCCTCTCCATAGGATGGAAAAGGCTCGTGATAGGGGCTTCTTGCAGTTCTTGATGAACACAGAGTTCCATGAGTCTGGCCCTGGGGCAGAGTGCATGGGCATGTCATTTATCGCCTGTTCGAAGTCATTTGGCGTCAGGATAACATCGGATAGGCTTGTGTTAATCAAATTTTGTGGCTCTCTCATAAAAAATTCATTTTGATCTTCGACTCTCAGTCTGGTTAGCGGCTTGCTAAAAACTGAGTCATATTGGGACTTGAGTAGCTCACTCATTTCCTTGCTGTCATCTGTGTAGGACCCATCTTGTTTAAGTAGGGGCCCAATACTGGACGTTGTTCTCGATTTTGATTTGGCATAGGAGAAGAAATACTTTGGGTTTCTTTCGATTTCATTTATGGCTTTTAGTTCTTCCCGCGATTCCTGACTCCTAAAGGATTCTTTTAGCTTAAGTTCGATGCTTGCTATTTCTCTGACCAGTGTCTCCCTACGCATTTCAGATATATTGACCTCTTTTAGCCGCTCTGTTATTCTTTTCCGTCGCCTGTAAAGGGAGCGCCTGTCTCTTTCTATTTTACATCTACTCCTCCTTTTTCTTAGAGGAATAAGCCTTGTGCATACATCGAGTGCCACCGAGTTAATCTGTTCTAGGCATAAGTTGGGGTCTGTGTTGCTTAGTATATCTTCCCAGCTTATATCGGTTAGGACTTGGTTTACTTGGTCCCACTTTATGTTTTTGTTATTGAAGTTGAATTTGGTGAATGCTCCCTCGTGACTAGTCTCATTATGTCGGTCTGGGGCTCCACGCATACATGTCTGAACCTCAATTATGTTGTGATCTGAGTATATTGTTTTTGATATGGTGACATTTCTTATCAGATCATCATTGTTAGTGAAGATGAGGTCTAGTGTATTCTCCAGTCTAGTAGGCTCTATTATTTGCTGGTTTAAATTGAATTTTGTGCAGAGATTTAAAAGCTCGTGTGAGTGTGAGTTTTCATCAGAGCTGCCTCCTGGTGTTATTACTGCAACAATATTATTTGCTATATTCCTCCATTTTAGGTGCCTTAAGTTGAAATCCCCCAGGAGCAAGATGTTGGGTGCAGGAGCTGGAAGATTTTCCAGACAGTGGTCAATTTTTAACAGCTGTTCCTGGAATTGCTGGGATGTTGCATCCGGAGGCTTGTAGACTACCACAATGACTAGGTTTTGGTTCTCGACCTTTACTGCTAAAACTTCCACTACATCATTTGAGGCATTAAGCAGTTCTGTGCAAACAAGTGACTCTGCAATGTACAGGCCAACCCCCCCCCCCCCCTTTTGCCTGTTCACTCTGTCACATCTGTATAGGTTGTAACCTGGGATCCATATTTCGTTGTCCAAGTGATCCTTTATGTGGGTCTCAGTGAAAGCCGCGAACATTGCCTTTGCCTCTGCAAGCAGTCCACGGATGAAAGGTATTTTGTTGTTTGTTGCTGGCTTTAGACCCTGTATATTTGCAAAGAAGAATGTTATCGGACTGGTGGTATTGTTGGTACTGGGGGGGGGGGATTTTTTTTCCGGCATTAGTATCTGTATCTGTTGGTTTGGAGTGGAGGCCATCGACTGTGGTTCCACTCCAGGAATGACTGGATTTGGTGTACGATTTCTGCCATTTCCTGCCAGTTTTTTTTCCTTCCTGGCACTAAAAAACCTCTCCCTCTTGAGTGGCTGTGGCTACCCAGGTTTTCCCATGGCCTGGATGTTTTGTATCTTTTTGTCCCCTTTAGATGGTATGCCTGGCAATTTAAGTTATAGCACAGTCTTTCCTGTACTGAAGAGGTACACAGTTCAGGGTGAAAAAGCTTACAGGAAGGGAGTTTGCATTTTCCTGTTGTCATATGGGCATGGCATTTTCTAGGGTGGTCATAGTTGCACGTCCCATCTGTTTTTCCAGATTTCCCATGCCAGCAGATACCAAGTGCATAGTATGTGCACAGGCTTGGTTTCCGTTTGCCTTGGGTTTCTGTGACTGTATTCCCTGTTGGTGCATGTTTCCCTGTCTTACTTCTATCCTCCCTAGCACCAACAATGGAGCTCCCACCAGTTGTTTTTGGTAATATATCCTCACTATTGCTAGTGGAGTCCTCTTGTTTGCTATTTCCTGCGGTATTTCTAGTTTGCAATATTGGTTTTATCTTATCTTTGACTACACTTGTTTCCCTACTATGGCTCCTGTCCCCTATGAGGTCATTTATATGTATTCCTTCCTGCGTATAATTCCCGACTACCTGGACAAAATCTCCAGCTTCACCATTACTGTCTCCCAGGACAGCATCTCCAGCTTCACCATTACTGTCTCCCAGGACAGCACCTCCAGCTTCACCATTACTGTCTCCCAGGACAGCACCTCCAGCTTCACCATTACTGTCTCCCAGGACAGCACTATCAGCCCCACATTTACTGACTACCAGGACTTCATCTCCAGCCTTACAGTTTCTGACTACATGGCCAGTATCAAGGGCAGTACCATTCAGCCCAGACTTTTTATGTTCCCATCTGTTGTAGAAAGCTTCCAGGTTTTCTATGAAAGCAGCTTTGATGTTGTCCTCTTTTAATACCCTTGTGATTTTAGTCCACAGATTTATCTCATTTGGGCATACCCAAAAACACTTCCCTGTTTTAACACTGCTTGTAGCTAGTTCTTGGATATCTGCACAAGGGGCGTGACACCAATTTCCACAAAAATGACAATTTACCCATGTGGAAGCCCGTTTGTTTGACTGACCACAGACTACACACAGCTTCATAATGATTTGAATGGTTGATTTACTGCAATTCTACTAGCAACCTCTTGAATATTCTATTAATAACCTCCTTAAATGAAGCTCTAGCTATTTGTATTTCTGTTTCTAACTGTTTTTGTATATTGGACAGCTTACCGTGCACGTTCCTGATTTATATTTAATGTTTGTGTTTATAAGGGCGCCTACAACCCCATCCGTTTACAGTCTGCTTTATTGTCCAACGAAACCGTTTGAAACCAGTCAAGGGTTCGGACCAGTCAACGGACCAGTCAAGGGTCAAGGGTTCGGACCAGTCAAGGGTTCGGACCAGTCAAGGGTTCGGACCAGTCGATCTGATCTGATCAGTGGGTCACTTATTTAAAACATACTGGTCGGTGATTTGAGCTAACACATGAAGGATCTACTGGAAATTATCTACCCGAGTAATATGTGATTTGATTGATACAAAAGTATAACTTGCGTGTTGAAGAAACCGGTGACTGCTGGCAACTCCTACAATGGGTTAGTTGCTACTACAACACTGTATTCTGCTATTCACTGGTATCACTAGATTATATGCGACACTTTAGCCTTTATCATCAATATACTAGGGAGCCACTGTAGTATACACTATACACTATGTATACTCAATGTTATCAGTTACGACACTTCTTATTATGAAGTGAGGCCTATATTAATCCTTAGGTTGTCGTGAACGCCAATTTCCTGGTCCCATGCTTACACAGCCTCTTAACTCCATTCAAAACACTCCTGCTACCTGATGCCCTGTCTCGACCTCTCCCTTGCCCATCAGTGCAGGCGCAGAGCCTCCTTGTTGGTTCTAGTCCAGGTAGGCACCCAATACCCATGATGGGGGCGGTAGGCACCCCATACCCATCCTGTGGGTGGTAGTCAAAACATTACAGAGGTACATAATGGGTCCAGGGACTGGCCCCCATAGTTTTGACAGCTGAACTACGCACAAAGGTAATGAACTCACAAGTTACAAAAGTAATGAATCATGAAATTAAATTTACTTACTTACGTTTATACAAGGTTACAGTCATCAACAAATTATAATGAGCAATTCACACGTATAGCAGTGTACCCTAATTGTTATAATGTTACGTTCTCTCTGTTCCACTGACACTAAAGAAAACTTTATTAAAGGGGACACTCTAGTAGAATGTTCCTCTTGTGTGAAAAGACTGATACACAGCGCGATTTTGTCCCCTTTTGTCTCGATATGTTGGCAGCAAGTTATTGACCTATATATTGTGACTCCATTATTAAAGAACGAATTAACAACATTTTCACAACAAGCATTTAACAATGTTTAACAAACATTCATTGTTTAAGATACAGGTACACATTGTTTATTAAGATACAGGTACACATTGTTTATTAAGATACAGGTACACATTGTTTATTAAGATACAGGTACACATTGTTTATTAAGATACAGGTACACATTGTTTACTAAGATACAGGTACACATTGTTTATTAAGATACAGGGACACATTTTTTATTAAGATACAGGTACACATTGTTTATTAAGATACAGGTACACATTGTTTATTAAGATACAGGGACACATTTTTTATTAAGATACAGGGACACATTGTTTATTAAGATACAGGTACACATTATTTATTAAGATACAGGTACACATTATTTATTAAGATACAGGTACACATTGTTTATTAAGATACAGGTACACATTGTTTACTAAGATACAGGTACACATTGTTTATTAAGATACAGGGACACATTTTTTATTAAGATACAGGTACACATTGTTTATTAAGATACAGGTACACATTGTTTATTAAGATACAGGTACACATTGTTTATGAAGATACAGGTACACATTGTTTATTAAGATACAGGTACACATTGTTTATTAAGATACAGGTACACATTGTTTATTAAGATACAGGTACACATTGTTTACTAAGATACAGGGACACATTGTTTATTAAGATACAGGTACACATTATTTATTAAGATACAGGTACACATTATTTATTAAGATACAGGTACACATTGTTTATTAAGATACAGGTACACATTGTTTATTAAGATACAGGTACACATTGTTTATTAAGATACAGGTACACATTGTTTATTAAGATACAGGTACACATTGTTTATTAAGATACAGGGACACATTATTTATTAAGATACAGGTACACATTGTTTATTAAGATACAGGTACACATTGTTTATTAAGATACAGGTACACATTGTTTATGAAGATACAGGTACACATTGTTTATTAAGATACAGGTACACATTGTTCATTAAGATACAGGTACACATTGTTTATTAAGATACAGGTACACATTGTTTACTAAGATACAGGGACACATTGTTTATTAAGATACAGGTACACATTATTTATTAAGATACAGGTACACATTATTTATTAAGATACAGGTACACATTGTTTATTAAGATACAGGTACACATTGTTTACTAAGATACAGGTACACATTGTTTATTAAGATACAGGGACACATTTTTTATTAAGATACAGGTACACATTGTTTAAGATACAGGTACACATTGTTTAAGATACAGGTACACATTGTTTAAGATACAGGTACACATTGCTTATTCAGATACAGGGACACATAAACAAAGTTACATAGATTATCATACTCAGCAACATATGTGTAGATTACATTTTCACTGGGGTCTTAGTGATAAGCATTATTTACATTTAAAGGTTAAAAATAGGCAGATATCTTAACTACCTGAAAAGTAGTAAGTAAGTAAGTTTATTCAGGTATACACAAATACAGTTACATAGATTATCATACATAGCAGCATATGTGTAGAGAACCGCATCTCAGCGCTCCTCTGTCGCCTGCTGCCGTCGGCAGAGGACAGGGGCGCCTGCAGGCAGCTCCTGTCATGGATGCTGGGCGTGGTCCTACTGGACAGGAAAGACTCAATGGAACTTCAAGCCATCATCCAGGAGTCCTTCCAGTCTGTGATGGAGGAGGCCCCGGAGTCGCCAACAACGGACGACGAGTCCCAGGCAGAGATGGAATCAGTGAGCCACCTCTGCGGCCCTTGAAGATCCTCCAGTGGAACATTTGTGGGCTGCAGCGGAAAATTCACTTAGTGATTGAAGCTGCAGTTCAGGATGAGGTTGATGTCTTCCTGTTTCAGGAGACACTCACCGATTTGTCACGTCAAATGCAGCCACGTATTCCGGGATTCTCTGCCTACCTTCAGCGCCTGGAAGGGACTGGCAGGGGCACGGCGATCTACGTCAGGACCACTATCCCTCATTCAATCTCCACTGACCCCATCGACTGTGGGGAGGGCGTAGAGGTTCAGGCTGTCACCCTACACCTGGCGGATGGACCTCTCGTGGTTTACAATATTTACAGAAGCTCTCGGTACACCCTTGACATTTCAGAGGTGGCAGCACTCGCCCCACGGGAGGGTCTTGTTGTGGCTGGGGATGTCAATGCCCACCACCCAATACTTTCTTCTGTCTCTCCTACCAACGCAGCTGGGAGGCACCTTGCGGCTGTGCTGGAGGAGGTCCCTGAGATCGCCCTCCTCAATAATGGTGAGCCAACCCATCACTATGGTGGCCGCTTGGATGTCACACTCATCTCTAGGCGGTTGCTCTCGAGCGCGAGATGGGAGGTCCACCCCCGTCTCACCAGTGATCACTTTGCAGTGGTCACTACGCTGATGGTCCAGCGGTGCCCGCTCCCCACACCTACCCCCAGATGGAATCTAAAAAAGGCCGACTGGCAGTGCTTCCAGGAGGTCATTGAGCGCTGGTGGGCGGAGTCTCCTCTTCCAGAAGACCCAGATGAGGCGGCTCAAAGCTTGCAGGTGGCCTTCACATGTGCAGCTGAGGCAGCAATACCTAAGATTACAGGCGGAGGGTCATATAAACGTGACTGGTGGTTTTACAATGAGGACATCAGGGAACAGAACCACCGCATCAATGTTGTACGCAAGATGCACAGGCGTAATCCCACGGTTGAGTCCATGCGTCTGCTCAGGGAAGTGGTGCGGCATGCACGCCATGTCTCACACAGGGTCCGGCAGGCTAAATGGTTCGAGTGGTGTGCCTCCTTCAGCTACTCCTCCACCTTATCTGAGATTTGGACCAAGTTACGATTGGCCACTGGGCAGCGTCGCAGTGTGGCTCGGTTGCACCCAGACCCCGCAACGGAGGCAGAGCGTCTGGTGGACCTATTCACCTCCAGAGCGGCCATGGCTCAACTGCCTCAGGATCTCCAGGACCTCCAAGCCACCCTCCTTCCTAGAAGGGTGATGGTGATCCAAGCAGCATGCCAGGCTAAGGACGTCACGGATGAAGACTTCACCGACCAGGAGCTCCAGGCAGCCTTCACATCTCATCGAGACACTGCACCGGGGCATGATGGTATCACCTATGGCATGATCACTCGGTCTGGCCATTCTGGACATTCAGCTGTCCTGGGGGTCATCAACCAGACTTGGCGAGCTGGCAAACTCCCTGTCGTATGGAAGGAGGCTGACATCATACCGATTCCTAAGCCTGGGGATCCTGGCAGTGTGAGACCCATCTCCCTCACCAGTTGCATCTCGAAGGTGTCTGAAAGGATGGTGTTGGAGCGCCTGAGGTGGAAGCTTGGCCCTCCTCATAAACACCTCTATGGCTTCACCAGAGGAGTGGGCACTTTCGAAAGCCTTACCACTCTACTGACCGGCATTGGGTCGGACGCCCAAGCCCACATTGTTGTCTTTCTTGACCTCGAGAAAGCTTTTGAGCTAGCCAGTGCACCTGCCATCCTCTCACTCTTGGCCCGCAGGGGGATTAAAGGCAGGCTGCTTTCATGGCTTCGTTCCTATCTCCAGGACAGGCGGGCCCGGGTACGCTTCCAGGGGCATGCCTCTTCTCTCAAGACCCTGGACAACGGCACTCCACAGGGCGGGGTGCTTAGTCCCACCCTGTTCAATGTACTGATGCACCAGCTGGTGTGCCTGCCTTTCTCCAGAGGCACCATCCTCCTCAGCTATGCCGATGACCTGGCACTTGTCGTACCTAGGAAGCGCCGGCTTTTGCAGCGTGCCCAGGAGGACCTCGATCTGCTGGCTTCCACCTGCCGTCACTTGGGGCTCAAGATATCTGCGGCAAAATCCAAAGCCATGATCCTTCGCACCAAGGTGCCCAGTCAGAGGCTGCGGGTCCTGGGCATCGACCTGGAGTGGGTTCACAGTTATAGGTACCTTGGCATCTACATTGACAGGCACCTCACCTTCCAGAAACATGTGCACCACATTAAAGAGAGGGCTCTGCAGAGGGTCAGGGCATTGAGTGCCATGGCCAACCCTAGGGTTGGGGCCAGCCTCGAGGTCATGAGGTTGTTCTACATCCAGGCAATACGTTCCCTCGTTGACTATGGGGCACTTGCTCTGGTTCACGCCAGACCCACAAACATCAAATCCCTCTGTGTCATCCAGAACACAGCTGTACGGGCCATGCTGGGGGCTCCTAGGTGGGCCAATGCAGTGGCTCTGAACCTTGAGGTGCAGCTACAGCCTCTTGAAGACAGGATCCAACTGGTAGCTGCCAGGAGGATTGCAAAGTATCTCCGACTCCCAGGGGCTGACAAACTGATGAGAGATTTACGGGTCCGCCAGGGACAGGTCATTCCACTGCATCCCGGCCGCCGATGGATGTGGTCGGTAGCAGATGCCACACAGAAGCTCTTGCCCATGACATTGCTCCAGGCGGGAGGCTGCGACAGACTGGCAGCGAACTACACGGTGCCACCCCCTTGGGCACCAGAGCTGTTTGCGGTGCACTGGACAACCCTACCAGACAGCAAGAGGCATTGCACCCGGGACATTCTGCACCACCTTGCCTCGGCTAGCATTGTGGGTGCGGAAGGCCCAGGGTGTGTGCCATATTACACTGATGGCTCCAGAGACCCAGTGGCAGGCCGCACAGCTGCTGGGATGTTCCACAGCAATCTGACAGCAGGTTGGCGCCTCCCAGACCATTGCACCATCCTCCAGGCCGAACTCTTTGCCATCCAACAAGCTCTGCAGCATGCTCTTGCAGACCATCAGCATCCCCCCATCATCCACGTTGATTCCAAGGCAGCGATCCAAGCGCTTATGCACAGAGAGCCAAAGGACAACATACACTTAATCACATCCATCCGGGGTGACCTGCAGACTCTCATGGCCCAGGGTCGCAGGGCTACCATCAACTGGATCCCGAGCCATGTGGGTATCCCTGGCAATGATGCTGCAGATGAGGCTGCTAGGACTGCAACCCTCGAGGCACAGCCACGTGCTGCGATCTCCATCAGCCTCAGCCAGATTGCGCTGTGGGCTGCTGGTGCGGCCAGGCGCCCATTCCCTGACCCTGGGGATTCACGGAGCCTCTGTTGGTATGTCAGGGCGACCCACAGGGTGCCCCCTCCAAGTATTCGGACACAGTCCAGGGAACTGAGGGTGCATATCCACCGCCTACGCTTAGGGTATCCCACCATTGCGCGGATTGTTGAACGGGCACGAGAGGAGCTCTGCGCCCATTGTGACCGAATGGTTCCAAAGCCCTTGGTTCACTACCTGTTAGACTGCCCGGCTATGATGCCCCTTCGCCATAGACACTTCCCAATGACCCCAGTAGGGCAGGCCCGAGAGGATGAGGCAGCACATCTTGTGTACTTAGCTGTCAGGGACTTGGAAACCTTACTTCCAGTCCTTGCACGTCATCCGCCCCCCCGCTGAAGTTGCTGCGAGGGCCTGCTTTGGGCCTCCATTGCACTGCACACCAGCCACTGTTAGTGCACACTAACGTTTGGTACGTCATCTGGCCATAGGGCCGGTGAGGTACCCCCCCCCCGTTCCTGCTGAAGACCTGCCACGCAGGTGCAAGTAAAGATAAACGTCACTTCCCTACCCGGGGAGCCAATGCCGGGTCACCAAAATGGAAGAGACCCGGGCCGGGATACCATACCGGCGAATCAAATAGAATAGAATAGAATAGTTTTGGCTACCGCCCATACCATGGGTATGGTATGACAACCACCCACACCATGGGTATGGTGTGGGTGGTAGTCACACCATACCCATACCAACTTAAACCATACCCATACTAATTTAAACTAAGATATTCTGGACAATGTTTGTGAACAATTTTCTAAACGTGATTTAACTTCAGTTGTTTTACTCTGTCTTCAACATTGATCATATTCAGTTGTTGTTGTTCCATGAAGCTTTCATAACTGATGGAAATATTTTCTCAATAGGCGAATATTTTACTAAATTTAAAAACTTATCAGTTACATTTTTTTGAGAAATAAAAATAAGGTATATTACAGTATTTCATAAAAAAACCAGTTTAGTTTTGTTTTATCAGTAGGGATTGTCAAACAGTTTTTGGAGTGGCAATACATCAGGTGAGGCTGACATATCCAATTTTCATTATATATATTTTAATTAATGTGTGTGTTGGCAAATCTTATTAAAACTTTTGTATGATCATAAGACATGTACGCATTTTCAAACAAAAATCAACGAAATCGGATGAAAGAAAAAGAAATAATTCTCCCTAAATTTCTCTGGTTCCATTTGAGGGTAAATTAAGACAGATAACAAGTAACAGTAAAAAAAAAAAACATATACAACTGTATCATATAAGTATGGTCAGTTAGTCAGTCTAAGTTTAAGGGATTGTAACTATCATACATAGCAACATTACGAGAGATTGGTTAACAAGATAAATGTGGGGCACCATACAGTGAGAGTGAAAAAGTTAATAAGCAAAAGGAGAAAGGAAAATTAAAATATATAACAAGGGAAGGTGGCAGTAGTAGGCCTGCTGAAGCAGTGACGTCACAACAGTTGTGTGTCATTATAAATATAAAGTGTAGCCCACCGAATGTGAAGTGTATTCTATCATAAGCGAAAAGTGAAATCACTTGAGGAACGCGGGATGTATGAGCATATATGGGTATAAACATAATAGGTGAAGGATTTTTAAAATATGACTACGTCATCAGCATCTGGCAACTTGTCATTGCGCCGCTGCCAGCACAAGTATTGCTCACCTATTGTGGTTGCATGTTGTCAGATTCTAGTCTCTGCACCACTGTTAAATACTGGTCACTCCTGCAAGCTATTACCAGAATTAGAGTAGAAATAGCATAGATAAGGTGAAAATAGTAGTGACGAGAGTGTGAGGAGGACAGCAGTCTAGCGAGGGGGGACGTCAGACACTTGTAGAAGCTGAGACAAGCTAAATTTTACAACCTAGTTACTTTCTGTATTTTATAAGTAGAACTGATAAGTGTTACAATTACTATTGGTAAGTTTTAGAATTACTGGTATTACTACTGGTATTTATTAGCAGTATGAATACTTAGAAGTGGGGGGCACAGACACATGTGTACACACACACACACACACAGGAACACGGTCAGGCACTTGTAAAAGCTGTAGTACATATGCACACACACACACACACACACACACACACACACACACACACACACACACATGTATGTATCAAAAAAATGCAAGGAGGCTGAGGAGAGGTTTGTACCCAAGGGTAACAGGAGTAATGAAAAAGGAGAGCAGTCGTAGAGCAAAGGACCCAGAAACAGAATATGCACAGATAAGAAGGGAGGCCCAAAGACAATATGAAAATGACATAGCAGCGAAAGCCAAATCTGACCCGAAACTGTTGTACAGCCACATCAGGAGGAAAACAACAGTCAAGGACCAGGTAATCAGGCTAAGGAAGGAAGGAGGAGAGACAACAAGAAATGACCGTGAAGTATGTGAGGAACTCAACAAGAGATTCAAAGAAGTGTTCACAGAGGAGACAGAAGGGACTCCAGAAAGACGGAGAGGTGGGGCACACCACCAAGTGCTGGACACAGTGCACACAACCGAGGAAGAAGTGAAGAGGCTTCTGAGTGAGCTAGATACCTCAAAGGCAATGGGGCCAGATAACATCTCCCCATGGGTATTGAGAGAGGGAGCAGAGGCGCTATGTGTACCCCTAACAACAATATTCAATACATCTATCGAAACAGGGAGATTGCCTGAGGCATGGAAGACAGCAAATGTAGTCCCAATCTTTAAAAAAGGAGACAGACATGAAGCATTAAACTACAGACCAGTGTCACTGACATGTATAGTATGCAAAATCATGGAGAAGATTATCAGGAGAAGAGTGGTGGAACACCTAGAAAGGAATGATCTCATCAACAGCAGCCAACATGGTTTCAGGGACGGGAAATCCTGTGTCACAAACCTACTGGAGTTCTATGACATGGTGACAGCAGTAAGACAAGAGAGAGAGGGGTGGGTGGATTGCATTTTCTTGGACTGCAAGAAGGCGTTTGACACAGTTCCACACAAGAGATTGGTGCAAAAACTGGAGGACCAAGCAGGGATAACAGGGAAGGCACTACAATGGATCAGGGAATACTTGTCAGGAAGACAGCAGCGAGTCATGGTACGTGGCGAGGTGTCAGAGTGGGCACCTGTGACCAGCGGGGTCCCGCAGGGGTCAGTCCTAGGACCAGTGCTGTTTCTGGTATTTGTGAACGACATGACGGAAGGAATAGACTCTGAGGTGTCCCTGTTTGCAGATGACGTGAAGTTGATGAGAAGAATTCACTCGATCGAAGACCAGGCAGAACTACAAAGGGATCTGGACAGGCTGCAGACCTGGTCCAGCAATTGGCTCCTGGAGTTCAATCCCACCAAGTGCAAAGTCATGAAGATTGGGGAAGGGCAAAGAAGGCCGCAGACGGAGTACAGTCTAGGGGGTCAGAGACTACAAACCTCACTCAAGGAAAAAGATCTTGGGGTGAGTATAACACCAGGCACATCTCCTGAAGCGCACATCAACCAAATAACTGCTGCAGCATATGGGCGCCTAGCAAACCTCAGAACAGCATTCCGACATCTTAATAAGGAATCGTTCAGGACCCTGTACACCGTATACGTTAGGCCCATATTGGAGTATGCGGCACCAGTTTGGAACCCACACCTAGCCAAGCACGTAAAGAAACTAGAGAAAGTGCAAAGGTTTGCAACAAGACTAGTCCCAGAGCTAAGAGGTATGTCCTACGAGGAGAGGTTAAGGGAAATCAACCTGACGACACTGGAGGACAGGAGAGATAGGGGGGACACTCTCTCTCTCTCTTTTTTTTTTTTTTTTTTTTTTTTTTTTTTTTTTTTTTTTTTACACAGGGTTTGACAAGGTTAAGGATCCCTAGCTTTATTGACAGCTATTTACAGGTTAAGGATTCCTAACTTTATTGGCAAGCTAAGAGCTGTTACCTACATCAGCTCATTTGAAAGCATTTTTATTGTTATGAGACATACAAGTAGGGAACAGGATGAAGTTGGAGCCATCTGTGGGCCAGCATTTTCATTTGATCAACTGACTTTATCTCGTTGACATCATTATGCTGTACGAATGTGTTCCATACTCGAGTCATCCTGGGTATGTATGATCTCAGATGGAGTGATGTTCTGGAGAAGGGTACAGCCAGAGTGAAGTTGCTGCTTTCTGCCCGTCTTGTGGCATAAAAGCTTGTTTCACGCTGTCCTCGAAGTGGATCCAAGTGTGGTATTTTGACAATATTGGCCTTGTACATAACAGTAAGGCCACCCACATCCCTCCTATGTTGAAGGCTCTGCTGAAATGACAGATCTATCCAGGATGGGTCCAGGCGAGAGATGAGACGTCTTGCTCTGTTCTCTACTCTGTCAAGCAGTCGCAGATGAGAGGGGGGGCAGGCAAACCAAGAAAGTGGAGCATACTCAAGGTGTGAGCGTACTTGTGCCTCGTACAGGATCTTGCAACCCCTACTGTCAAGCAGATGCGAGATACGGCGAAGTGCTGTAAGCTTCCTGGCTGCCTTGTTTGCAAGATTTACAACATGGTTCTTCATGGTTAGTTTGGAGTCAAATTTCACCCCAAGGATATCAACTTCTTCTCCAGGTGCCAACATCCTCCCATTCATCCTTACTACTGCACCAGCATTACCATCATGGTGCCTAGAGACGATCATCATTTGCGTTTTCTCAGGTGCAAATGTTACTTGCCATCTATTTCCCCAAGCTGATATAGCTCTCAGCTGGTGATTGATGTAGCTTAGAGCAGCTGGCATTTCTTCTCTTGGATAAGTGAATGTCAGTGTACAGTCGTCTGCATATGCATGTGATTCTGGGATGAGATGAAGAAGGTCGTTGAAGTAGACATTCCATAACAGTGGACCCAGCACACTTCCTTGTGGAACGCTTGCCCCAATAGGATGTCTTGCTGATTCCGTTCCATTGAGGACTACACTTAGAGATCTACCATGAAGGTAATCACTGAGGAGACATAGCGTAGAGCCTGCAATTCCCAGTGCTTGAAGTTTTGCTAAGAGGCCCTGGTGCCACACCCGGTCGAAAGCGCCAGCAATGTCCAGTGCTACCACACAGCTGACTTTGGATTCATCCAGTGACTGGTGCCACTTAGTGGAGAGGTTTAACAACAGATCAGCAGCAGAGTAACCTTTCCTGAAGCCATATTGACGATCACAAAGTAGTGAGTGGTAGTCAAAAAAATCTGTCATTTGTCTTGAGATTATTGTCTCAAGGATCTTACCAGTGATTGACAGGAGTGACACTGGTCTGTAGTTGCTGATTTCTGCTCTGCTCTTCTTTTTGTGAACAGGGACTACATTTGCCTCTTTCCATGGAGAGGGCCATTTACACTGTACTAGGCAGTGCTGAAAGATGCGAGTTAGAGGTGCTGCTAGCTGGTCTGCACATCTTCTCAACAATCTTGGGCTCAACTTGTCTGGGCCCACAGCCTTTTCTTGGTCAAGTGATTTAAGAAGGAAATGCACCTCCTCCTGCCTTATTGTCACCACTGACAGTTTTGACACAGTTCTTGCAGCTAGCCAAGGAGGGTCCCTTGCTGGATCAGGAACTTGCATTTTGGTAGCAAAGTGTTCAGCAAAGAGGTCCGCCTTCTCTTGACTACTAGTAGAGGTGGTCCCATCCTGTCGATTTAGAGGTGGAATAAGTTCATCAGGCAGATAACCTTGTCTGTCCTTGACCAGGGACCACCAGGTTTTGGAGCCTACCCTACCTGATGCTAGCTTTCTTTTAGTGTCCACCTCCCATTTAGCAATGGCCCACTTTTGAACATCACCCATATGCCTACAGGCTTGCATGTGCAAGTTCCTGTTATAGGTGGTAGGATGTCTCTTATACCTTCGCCATGCTTTGTACTTAGCAGTAGCAGCCTCTCTACAACGAAAGCCAAACCAAGGCTGATCTGTAGGCTTCGTCACATATTGCCGGTGAGGAATGTGTTCTTGTTGTAGATTAAGGATGTGTCCAGTGAAGGCTTTCACTTGGTTGTCAACATCCCCTTGGAGAAGAGCATTCCAATCGGTGGTGGCGAGCTCAGAGCAAAGGGCTGGCCAATTACCTCTTTCCCATAGCCAGGTTGTGCGTGTGGACTCCTCACCTCGTTCTGTTGGGATCTTAAGTGTCGTAAAAACAGCCTTGTGGTCAGACGATCCAACGTAGCCGAGGGGTTGACAAGTGACTATGCCTTCTGCCAGATCACTCACTACTGGGTCAAGGGAGGAGCCAGAGATGTGAGTAGGGAAATCAACAAAGTTTCTCATGTCAAACACTGCAAGAAGGTCATCAAAGTCCCTCTGTATAAGGTGCTGGTTGAGGTCACCAACAATTATAATATGTTGACAGTTGTGTTGTAGCAGAAGGGAGTCAATATTTTCCATTAGGAAGTTGATGGGGTCTGCATGTTGCCACTGAGGTCTGTACATTGCACATGCTAGTACAGAGGTACTAGTGTTTATGCAGAGCTTGAAGAACATCATTTCAAGATGTGTAGGGGTGGCAACATCAATGTGCTGGGCATGAACACTTTTAGAGAAGCACACAGCAACACCTCCTCCTTGCCCTTGCCTGTCTCTTCTCATCCATGAGGTGTAGCCAGCAATTCTTGCAAAATTTTCTGGAGTCCTGTCATCCAAAAATGTTTCAACAACAGCTATCATGTCGGGACGTCGAGTGTTCACAAAACTATGTGTGAGCTCTCCAACATTAGTAATGAAACCTCTAATGTTGGCCGACAGGATGCTGATAGACTGGCTCCTCATGATGTGGTCAGCTTGAGGTGGTGGGTGTGTAGGGCATGTAAGGTGCCTGCCCTTGAGAGAGGTAGGGTACTGAGGCAGCTGCAGGGATGTAGGTCTGTGGTCTTGTATAAGGCACAATACCACCTGCTGGGCTGGGATAGGAGTAGCTGAGTGGGTGACGTGTGAGAGTGTTCACCAATTCAGAGATCCTGCTGGTTTGTTCTGAGAACAGGTCTCTAAACAGGTGGCCCTGTCTGTCAAGTTCCTTTTTCTTCCGACACTGGTCCTCCTTATGTCCTTTCTTGTAGCAGTAATTACACCTGGTATCTTTCTCTCTCTCTCTCTCTCTCTCTCTCTCTCTCTCTCCCTCCTTCTCTCCCTCTCTCTCTCCCTCTCTCTCTCCCTCCTTCTCTTTTTTTTTTTTTTTTTTTTTAACCAGGGTTTGAACAGGTTAATGATCCCTAGCTTTATTGACAAGCTATTTACAGGTTAAGGATTCCTAACTTTATTGGCAAGCTAAGAGCTGTTACCTACATCAGCTCATTTGAAAGCATTTTTATTGTTATGAGACATACAAGTAGGGAACAGGATGAAGTTGGAGCCATCTGTGGGCCAGCATTTTCATTTGATCAACTGACTTTATCTCGTTGACATCATTATGCTGTACGAATGTGTTCCATACTCGAGTCATCCTGGGTATATATGATCTCAGATGGAGTGATGTTCTGGAGAAGGGTACAGCCAGAGTGAAGTTGCTGCTTTCTGCCCGTCTTGTGGCATAAAAGCTTGTTTCACGCTGTCCTCGAAGTGGATCCAAGTGTGGTACTTTGACAATATTGGCCTTGTACATAACAGTAAGGCCACCCACATCCCTCCTATGTTGAAGGCTCTGCTGAAATGACAGATCTATCCAGGATGGGTCCAGGCGAGAGATGAGACGTCTTGCTCTGTTCTCTACTCTGTCAAGCAGTCGCAGATGAGAGGGGGGGGGGCAGGCAAACCAAGAAAGTGGAGCATACTCAAGGTGTGAGCGTACTTGTGCCTCGTACAGAATCTTGCAACCCCTACTGTCAAGCAGATGCGAGATACGGCGAAGTGCTGTAAGCTTCCTGGCTGCCTTGTTTGCAAGATTTACAACATGGTTCTTCATGGTTAGTTTGGAGTCAAATTTCACCCCAAGGATATCAACTTCTTCTCCAGGTGCCAACACCCTCCCATTCATCCTTACTACTGCACCAGCATTACCATCATGGTGCCTAGAGACGATCATCATTTGCGTTTTCTCAGGTGCAAATGTTACTTGCCATCTATTTCCCCAAGCTGATATAGCTCTCAGCTGGTGATTGATGTAGCTTAGAGCAGCTGGCATTTCTTCTCTTGGATAAGTGAATGTCAGTGTACAGTCGTCTGCATATGCATGTGATTCTGGGATGAGATGAAGAAGGTCGTTGAAGTAGACATTCCATAACAATGGTCCCAGCACGCTTCCTTGTGGAACACTTGCCCCAATAGGATGTCTTGCTGATTCCGTTCCATTGAGAACTACACTTAGAGATCTACCATGAAGGTAATCACTGAGGAGACATAGCGTAGAGCCTGCAATTCCCAGTGCTTGAAGTTTTGCTAAGAGGCCCTGGTGCCACACCCGGTCGAAAGCGCCAGCAATGTCCAGTGCTACCACACAGCTGACTTTGGATTCATCCAGTGACTGGTGCCACTTAGTGGAGAGGTTTAACAACAGATCAGCAGCAGAGTAACCTTTCCTGAAGCCATATTGACGATCACAAAGTAGTGAGTGGTAGTCAAAAAACTCTGTCATTTGTCTTGAGATTATTGTCTCAAGGATCTTACCAGTGATTGACAGGAGTGACACTGGTCTGTAGTTGCTGATTTCTGCTCTGCTCTTCTTTTTGTGAACAGGGACTACATTTGCCTCTTTCCATAGAGAGGGCCATTTACACTGTACTAGGCAGTGCTGAAAGATGCGAGTTAGAGGTGCTGCTAGCTGGTCTGCACATCTTCTCAGCAATCTTGGGCTCAACTTGTCTGGGCCCACAGCCTTTTCTTGGTCAAGCGATTTAAGAAGGAAATGCACCTCCTCCTGCCTTATTGTCACCACTGACAGTTTTGACACAGTTCTTGCAGCTAGCCAAGGAGGGTCCCTTGCTGGATCAGGAACTTGCATTTTGGTAGCAAAGTGTTCAGCAAAGAGGTCCGCCTTCTCTTGACTACTAGTAGAGGTGGTCCCATCCTGTCGATTTAGAGGTGGAATGAGTTCATCAGGCAGATAACCTTGTCTGTCCTTGACCAGGGACCACCAGGTTTTGGAGCCTACCCTACCTGATGCTAGCTTTCTTTTAGTGTCCACCTCCCATTTAGCAATGGCCCACTTTTGAACGTCACCCATATGCCTACAGGCTTGCCTGTGCAAGTTCCTGTTATAGGTGGTAGGATGTCTCTTATACCTTCGCCATGCTTTGTACTTAGCAGTAGCAGCCTCTCTACAACGAAAGCCAAACCAAGGCTGATCTGTAGGCTTCGTCACATATTGCCGGTGAGGAATGTGTTCTTGTTGTAGATTAAGGATGTGTCCAGTGAAGGCTTTCACTTGGTTGTCAACATCCCCTTGGAGAAGAGCATTCCAATCGGTGGTGGCGAGCTCAGAGCAAAGGGCTGGCCAATTACCTCTTTCCCATAGCCAGGTTGTGCGTGTGGACTCCTCACCTCGTTCTGTTGGGATCTTAAGTGTCGTAAAAACAGCCTTGTGGTCAGACGATCCAACGTAGCCGAGGGGTTGACAAGTGACTATGCCTTCTGCCAGATCACTCACTACTGGGTCAAGGGAGGAGCCAGAGATGTGAGTAGGGAAATCAACAAAGTTTCTCATGTCAAATACTGCAAGAAGGTCATCAAAGTCCCTCTGTATAAGGTGTTGGTTGAGGTCACCAACAATTATGATATGTTGACAGTTGTGTTGTAGCAGAAGGGAGTCAATATTTTCCATTAGGAAGTTGATGGGGTCTGCATGTTGCCACTGAGGTCTGTACATTGCACATGCTAGTACAGAGGTACTAGTGTTTATGCAGAGCTTGAAGAACATCATTTCAAGATGAGTAGGGGTGGCAACATCAATGTGCTGGGCATGAACACTTTTAGAGAAGCACACAGCAACACCTCCTCCTTGCCCTTGCCTGTCTCTTCTCATCCATGAGGTGTAGCCAGCAATTCTTGCAAAATTTTCTGGAGTCCTGTCATCCAAAAATGTTTCAACAACAGCTATCATGTCGGGACGTCGAGTGTTCACAAAACTATGTGTGAGCTCTCCAACATTAGTAATGAAACCTCTAATGTTGGCCGACAGGATGCTGATAGACTGGCTCCTCATGATGTGGTCAGCTTGAGGTGGTGGGTGTGTAGGGCATGTAAGGTGCCTGCCCTTGAGAGAGGTAGGGTACTGAGGCAGCTGCAGGGATGTAGGTCTGTGGTCTTGTATAAGGCACAATACCACCTGCTGGGCTGAGATAGGAGTAGCTGAGTGGGTGACGTGTGAGAGTGTTCACCAATTCAGAGATCGTGCTGGCTTGTTCTGAGAACAGGTCTCTAAACAGGTGGTCCTGTCAAGTGCCTTTTTCTTCCGATACTTGTCCTCCTGATGTCCTTTCTCTCTCTCTCTTTCTCTCTCTTTCTCCCTTTTTTTTTTGTTTTTTTTTTGTTTTTTTTTTTTACACAGGGTTTGACAAGGTTAAGGATCCCTAGCTTTATTGACAAGCTATTTACAGGTTAAGGATTCCTAACTTTATTGGCAAGCTAAGAGCTGTTACCTACATCAGCTCATTTGAAAGCATTTTTATTGTTATGAGACATACAAGTAGGGAACAGGATGAAGTTGGAGCCATCTGTGGGCCAGCATTTTCATTTGATCAACTGACTTTATCTCGTTGACATCATTATGCTGTACGAATGTGTTCCATACTCGAGTCATCCTGGGTATATATGATCTCAGATGGAGTGATGTTCTGGAGAAGGGTACAGCCAGAGTGAAGTTGCTGCTTTCTGCCCGTCTTGTGGCATAAAAGCTTGTTTCACGCTGTCCTCGAAGTGGATCCAAGTGTGGTACTTTGACAATATTGGCCTTGTACATAACAGTAAGGCCACCCACATCCCTCCTGTGTTGAAGGCTCTGCTGAAATGACAGATCTATCCAGGATGGGTCCAGGCGAGAGATGAGACGTCTTGCTCTGTTCTCTACTCTGTCAAGCAGTCGCAGATGAGAGGGGGGGCAGGCAAACCAAGAAAGTGGAGCATACTCAAGGTGTGAGCGTACTTGTGCCTCGTACAGAATCTTGCAACCCCTACTGTCAAGCAGATGCGAGATACGGCGAAGTGCTGTAAGCTTCCTGGCTGCCTTGTTTGCAAGATTTACAACATGGTTCTTCATGGTTAGTTTGGAGTCAAATTTCACCCCAAGGATATCAACTTCTTCTCCAGGTGCCAACACCCTCCCATTCATCCTTACTACTGCACCAGCATTACCATCATGGTGCCTAGAGACCATCATCATTTGCGTTTTCTCAGGTGCAAATGTTACTTGCCATCTATTTCCCCAAGCTGATATAGCTCTCAGCTGGTGATTGATGTAGCTTAGAGCAGCTGGCATTTCTTCTCTTGGATAAGTGAATGTCAGTGTACAGTCGTCTGCATATGCATGGGATTCTGGGATGAGATGAAGAAGGTCGTTGAAGTAGACATTCCATAACAATGGTCCCAGCACGCTTCCTTGTGGAACACTTGCCCCAATAGGATGTCTTGCTGATTCCGTTCCATTGAGAACTACCCTTAGAGATCTACCATGAAGGTAATCACTGAGGAGACATAGCGTAGAGCCTGCAATTCCCAGTGCTTGAAGTTTTGCTAAGAGGCCCTGGTGCCACACCCGGTCGAAAGCACCAGCAATGTCCAGTGCTACCACACAGCTGACTTTGGATTCATCCAGTGACTGGTGCCACTTAGTGGAGAGGTTTAACAACAGATCAGCAGCAGAGTAACCTTTCCTGAAGCCATATTGACGATCACAAAGTAGTGAGTGGTAGTCAAAAAACTCTGTCATTTGTCTTGAGATTATTGTCTCAAGGATCTTACCAGTGATTGACAGGAGTGACACTGGTCTGTAGTTGCTGATTTCTGCTCTGCTCTTCTTTTTGTGAACAGGGACTACATTTGCCTCTTTCCACAGAGAGGGCCATTTACACTGTACTAGGCAGTGCTGAAAGATGCGAGTTAGAGGTGCTGCTAGCTGGTCTGCACATCTTCTCAGCAATCTTGGGCTCAACTTGTCTGGGCCCACAGCCTTTTCTTGGTCAAGCGATTTAAGAAGGAAATGCACCTCCTCCTGCCTTATTGTCACCACTGACAGTTTTGACACAGTTCTTGCAGCTAGCCAAGGAGGGTCCCTTGCTGGATCAGGAACTTGCATTTTGGTAGCAAAGTGTTCAGCAAAGAGGTCCGCCTTCTCTTGACTACTAGTAGAGGTGGTCCCATCCTGTCGATTTAGAGGTGGAATGAGTTCATCAGGCAGATAACCTTGTCTGTCCTTGACCAGGGACCACCAGGTTTTGGAGCCTACCCTACCTGATGCTAGCTTTCTTTTTGTGTCCACCTCCCATTTAGCAATGGCCCACTTTTGAACGTCACCCATATGCCTACAGGCTTGCCTGTGCAAGTTCCTGTTATAGGTGGTAGGATGTCTCTTATACCTTCGCCATGCTTTGTACTTAGCAGTAGCAGCCTCTCTACAACGAAAGCCAAACCAAGGCTGATCTGTAGGCTTCGTCACATATTGCCGGTGAGGAATGTGTTCTTGTTGTAGATTAAGGATGTGTCCAGTGAAGGCTTTCACTTGGTTGTCAACATCCCCTTGGAGAAGAGCATTCCAATCGGTGGTGGCGAGCTCAGAGCAAAGGGCTGGCCAATTACCTCTTTCCCATAGCCAGGTTGTGCGTGTGGACTCCTCACCTCGTTCTGTTGGGATCTTAAGTGTCGTAAAAACAGCCTTGTGGTCAGACGATCCAACGTAGCCGAGGGGTTGACAAGTGACTATGCCTTCTGCCAGATCACTCACTACTGGGTCAAGGGAGGAGCCAGAGATGTGAGTAGGGAAATCAACAAAGTTTCTCATGTCAAACACTGCAAGAAGGTCATCAAAGTCCCTCTGTATAAGGTGCTGGTTGAGGTCACCAACAATTATATGATGTTGACAGTTGTGTTGTAGCAGAAGAGAGTCAATATTTTCCATTAGGAAGTTGATGGGGTCTGCATGTTGCCACTGAGGTCTGTACATTGCACATGCTAGTACAGAGGTACTAGTGTTTATGCAGAGCTTGAAGAACATCATTTCAAGATGTGTAGGGGTGGCAACATCAATGTGCTGGGCATGAACACTTTTAGAGAAGCACACAGCAACACCTCCTCCTTGCCCTTGCCTGTCTCTTCTCATCCATGAGGTGTAGCCAGCAATTCTTGCAAAATTTTCTGGAATCCTGTCATCCAAAAATGTTTCAACAACAGCTATCATGTCGGGACGTGAAGTGTTCACAAAGCTATCTGTGGGCTCTCCTGCATGTTGGCTGATCAACTGACTTTATCTCGTTGACATCATTATGCTGTACGAATGTGTTCCATACTCGAGTCATCCTGGGTATGTATGATCTCAGATGGAGTGATGTTCTGGAGAAGGGTACAGCCAGAGTGAAGTTGCTGCTTTCTGCCCGTCTTGTGGCATAAAAGCTTGTTTCACGCTGTCCTCGAAGTGGATCCAAGTGTGGTACTTTGACAATATTGGCCTTGTACATAACAGTAAGGCCACCCACATCCCTCCTATGTTGAAGGCTCTGCTGAAATGACAGATCTATCCAGGATGGGTCCAGGCGAGAGATGAGACGTCTTGCTCTGTTCTCTACTCTGTCAAGCAGTCGCAGATGAGAGGGGGGGGGCAGGCAAACCAAGAAAGTGGAGCATACTCAAGGTGTGAGCGTACTTGTGCCTCGTACAGGATCTTGCAACCCCTACTGTCAAGCAGATGCGAGATACGGCGAAGTGCTGTAAGCTTCCTGGCTGCCTTGTTTGCAAGATTTACAACATGGTTCTTCATGGTTAGTTTGGAGTCAAATTTCACCCCAAGGATATCAACTTCTTCTCCAGGTGCCAACATCCTCCCATTCATCCTTACTACTGCACCAGCATTACCATCATGGTGCCTAGAGACGATCATCATTTGCGTTTTCTCAGGTGCAAATGTTACTTGCCATCTATTTCCCCAAGCTGATATAGCTCTCAGCTGGTGATTGATGTAGCTTAGAGCAGCTGGCATTTCTTCTCTTGGATAAGTGAATGTCAGTGTACAGTCGTCTGCATATGCATGTGATTCTGGGATGAGATGAAGAAGGTCGTTGAAGTAGACATTCCATAACAATGGACCCAGCACGCTTCCTTGTGGAACACTTGCCCCAATAGGATGTCTTGCTGATTCCGTTCCATTGAGAACTACACTTAGAGATCTACCATGAAGGTAATCACTGAGGAGACATAGCGTAGAGCCTGCAATTCCCAGTGCTTGAAGTTTTGCTAAGAGGCCCTGGTGCCACACCCGGTCGAAAGCGCCAGCAATGTCCAGTGCTACCACACAGCTGACTTTGGATTCATCCAGTGACTGGTGCCACTTAGTGGAGAGGTTTAACAACAGATCAGCAGCAGAGTAACCTTTCCTGAAGCCATATTGACGATCACAAAGTAGTGAGTGGTAGTCAAAAAACTCTGTCATTTGTCTTGAGATTATTGTCTCAAGGATCTTACCAGTGATTGACAGGAGTGACACTGGTCTGTAGTTGCTGATTTCTGCTCTGCTCTTCTTTTTGTGAACAGGGACTACATTTGCCTCTTTCCATAGAGAGGGCCATTTACACTGTACTAGGCAGTGCTGAAAGATGCGAGTTAGAGGTGCTGCTAGCTGGTCTGCACATCTTCTCAGCAATCTTGGGCTCAACTTGTCTGGGCCCACAGCCTTTTCTTGGTCAAGCGATTTAAGAAGGAAATGCACCTCCTCCTGCCTTATTGTCACCACTGACAGTTTTGACACAGTTCTTGCAGCTAGCCAAGGAGGGTCCCTTGCTGGATCAGGAACTTGCATTTTGGTAGCAAAGTGTTCAGCAAAGAGGTCCGCCTTCTCTTGACTACTAGTAGAGGTGGTCCCATCCTGTCGATTTAGAGGTGGAATAAGTTCATCAGGCAGATAACCTTGTCTGTCCTTGACCAGGGACCACCAGGTTTTGGAGCCTACCCTACCTGATGCTAGCTTTCTTTTAGTGTCCACCTCCCATTTAGCAATGGCCCACTTTTGAACATCACCCATATGCCTACAGGCTTGCCTGTGCAAGTTCCTGTTATAGGTGGTAGGATGTCTCTTATACCTTCGCCATGCTTTGTACTTAGCAGTAGCAGCCTCTCTACAACGAAAGCCAAACCAAGGCTGATCTGTAGGCTTCGTCACATATTGCCGGTGAGGAATGTGTTCTTGTTGTAGATTAAGGATGTGTCCAGTGAAGGCTTTCACTTGGTTGTCAACATCCCCTTGGAGAAGAGCATTCCAATCGGTGGTGGCGAGCTCAGAGCAAAGGGCTGGCCAATTACCTCTTTCCCATAGCCAGGTTGTGCGTGTGGACTCCTCACCTCGTTCTGTTGGGATCTTAAGTGTCGTAAAAACAGCCTTGTGGTCAGACGATCCAACGTAGCCGAGGGGTTGACAAGTGACTATGCCTTCTGCCAGATCACTCACTACTGGGTCAAGGGAGGAGCCAGAGATATGAGTAGGGAAATCAACAAAGTTTCTCATGTCAAACACTGCAAGAAGGTCATCAAAGTCCCTCTGTATAAGGTGCTGGTTGAGGTCACCAACAATTATGATATGTTGACAGTTGTGTTGTAGCAGAAGGGAGTCAATATTTTCCATTAGGAAGTTGATGGGGTCTGCATGTTGCCACTGAGGTCTGTACATTGCACATGCTAGTACAGAGGTACTAGTGTTTATGCAGAGCTTGAAGAACATCATTTCAAGATGTGTAGGGGTGGCAACATCAATGTGCTGGGCATGAACACTTTTAGAGAAGCACACAGCAACACCTCCTCCTTGCCCTTGCCTGTCTCTTCTCATCCATGAGGTGTAGCCAGCAATTCTTGCAAAATTTTCTGGAGTCCTGTCATCCAAAAATGTTTCAACAACAGCTATCATGTCGGGACGTCGAGTGTTCACAAAACTATGTGTGAGCTCTCCAACATTAGTAATGAAACCTCTAATGTTGGCCGACAGGATGCTGATAGACTGGCTCCTCATGATGAAGTGGTCAGCTTGAGGTGGTGGGTGTGTAGGGCATGTAAGGTGCCTGCCCTTGAGAGAGGTAGGGTACTGAGGCAGCTGCAGGGATGTAGGTCTGTGGTCTTGTATAAGGCACAATACCACCTGCTGGGCTGGGATAGGAGTAGCTGAGTGGGTGACGTGTGAGAGTGTTCACCAATTCAGAGATCCTGCTGGTTTGTTCTGAGAACAGGTCTCTAAACAGGTGGTCCTGTCTGTCAAGTTCCTTTTTCTTCCGACACTGGTCCTCCTGATGTCCTTTCTTGTAGCAGTAATTACACCTGGTATCTCGCAGGCAGTTGTTGGCAGTGTGCCCCTTCCGGTGACAGCGAGAGCACAGCCTAGGTGCCTGGGAGGGTGGACTATGATTTGTTGCACCTCCTGTGTTTTGCAGATTTGTCCTCAGGTTCTGCCGCTGGAACTGTGTTAGTGGAGGGTGAGACGGCTGTAGATGTCTTCCTCCTCCACGTCCTCTTCCACGTCCTCTACCCCGTCCTCTACCAGTTCTGACAGATGTGTCCCTGCTGTTCGTACTTTGGCGCAGTAGGTGATCAGGTGCAGTGATAGTTCCCTGATTATTAACTGCACCAATCTCTGGTGGAGAAACTCCTGACTCAGAACTTGCTGATGAAGCACTGCTGCCAGATTCTGGAATAGTGTCGGCAGGTGTGCTGACAGGTGTAGGATCAGAGATGGTATGTGCACTGTCAAGTGGACTGGCAGTGGCTGAAGCAGAGATGTCAGGTGTAGGAGAATTAACAGATCCAAGGCTTCCCTCGTTGCTGGGAAGAGGATTTGTTCCCTCTGTGGTGGTCAGAGGAATTGTGTTAGAATTCCCAAAGGTAGTGTTTTGAACTCTGTCAGTCTGTGGGACCTTAGCGATGACAGAATTCCACCAGTTATTTACCCCTGAGTTAAGCTCAGTGTGGGACTTCCAGTCTTTGTCAATAGTGTCACCATCAGCTGAGCAGCTTACGTCACTTGATGTAGGCTTGCACTGGCCTTCTACAATAGCTTGTAGGTTATCTAATGATTTGAGGAGCTCATGAAGTGCTTCCCTGTGATGGATTATCTTAGCTGCAACTTTACAACACAGCCCAAGAGGGCAGTCTTGATCTTTGGACAGGAGTCCCTGAGGTAGGACTTCTGAACCTTCCTCCTGTAGCTCCAGGCTTGTATCCACATATACCACAGGATTATGGATATCCTTCAATTTTCTGAAATTTTCAACCTGGCTGCAACAAAATTCTTCTTCTGGAATGCAATCTGTGTGGCAGTAGTTGGAACAAGTAGGCTCCTTACATCTAAGAAGAATTTTGTCCCTTGTGGTATACCCACAAACACTGCAGTAACTACTGGGACAATAGCCAGATAGCGTAGATATTCTTGCTATTTTGCGATGTGAAGTCATCCCAGAGGAGGCTTGTAGGTTTGCAATGAAGTTCACAGGAGAGAGAGGGTGGGTGGTGGTATCGTGGGTGGGGTGGAGTATGGTGGGTGTCTCTCTCTATTTTTTTTTTTTTTTTTTTTTTACACAGGGTTTGACAAGGTTAAGGATCCCTAGCTTTATTGACAAGCTATTTACAGGTTAAGGATTCCTAACTTTATTGGCAAGCTAAGAGCTGTTACCTACATCAGCTCATTTGAAAGCATTTTTATTGTTATGAGACATACAAGTAGGGAACAGGATGAAGTTGGAGCCATCTGTGGGCCAGCATTTTCATTTGATCAACTGACTTTATCTCGTTGACATCATTATGCTGTACGAATGTGTTCCATACTCGAGTCATCCTGGGTATGTATGATCTCAGATGGAGTGATGTTCTGGAGAAGGGTACAGCCAGAGTGAAGTTGCTGCTTTCTGCCCGTCTTGTGGCATAAAAGCTTGTTTCACGCTGTCCTCGAAGTGGATCCAAGTGTGGTATTTTGACAATATTGGCCTTGTACATAACAGTAAGGCCACCCACATCCCTCCTATGTTGAAGGCTCTGCTGAAATGACAGATCTATCCAGGATGGGTCCAGGCGAGAGATGAGACGTCTTGCTCTGTTCTCTACTCTGTCAAGCAGTCGCAGATGAGAGGGGGGGCAGGCAAACCAAGAAAGTGGAGCATACTCAAGGTGTGAGCGTACTTGTGCCTCGTACAGGATCTTGCAACCCCTACTGTCAAGCAGATGCGAGATACGGCGAAGTGCTGTAAGCTTCCTGGCTGCCTTGTTTGCAAGATTTACAACATGGTTCTTCATGGTTAGTTTGGAGTCAAATTTCACCCCAAGGATATCAACTTCTTCTCCAGGTGCCAACATCCTCCCATTCATCCTTACTACTGCACCAGCATTACCATCATGGTGCCTAGAGACGATCATCATTTGCGTTTTCTCAGGTGCAAATGTTACTTGCCATCTATTTCCCCAAGCTGATATAGCTCTCAGCTGGTGATTGATGTAGCTTAGAGCAGCTGGCATTTCTTCTCTTGGATAAGTGAATGTCAGTGTACAGTCGTCTGCATATGCATGTGATTCTGGGATGAGATGAAGAAGGTCGTTGAAGTAGACATTCCATAACAATGGACCCAGCACGCTTCCTTGTGGAACACTTGCCCCAATAGGATGTCTTGCTGATTCCGTTCCATTGAGAACTACACTTAGAGATCTACCATGAAGGTAATCACTGAGGAGACATAGCGTAGAGCCTGCAATTCCCAGTGCTTGAAGTTTTGCTAAGAGGCCCTGGTGCCACACCCGGTCGAAAGCGCCAGCAATGTCCAGTGCTACCACACAGCTGACTTTGGATTCATCCAGTGACTGGTGCCACTTAGTGGAGAGGTTTAACAACAGATCAGCAGCAGAGTAACCTTTCCTGAAGCCATATTGACGATCACAAAGTAGTGAGTGGTAGTCAAAAAACTCTGTCATTTGTCTTGAGATTATTGTCTCAAGGATCTTACCAGTGATTGACAGGAGTGACACTGGTCTGTAGTTGCTGATTTCTGCTCTGCTCTTCTTTTTGTGAACAGGGACTACATTTGCCTCTTTCCATAGAGAGGGCCATTTACACTGTACTAGGCAGTGCTGAAAGATGCGAGTTAGAGGTGCTGCTAGCTGGTCTGCACATCTTCTCAACAATCTTGGGCTCAACTTGTCTGGGCCCACAGCCTTTTCTTGGTCAAGCGATTTAAGAAGGAAATGCACCTCCTCCTGCCTTATTGTCACCACTGACAGTTTTGACACAGTTCTTGCAGCTAGCCAAGGAGGGTCCCTTGCTGGATCAGGAACTTGCATTTTGGTAGCAAAGTGTTCAGCAAAGAGGTCCGCCTTCTCTTGACTACTAGTAGAGGTGGTCCCATCCTGTCGATTTAGAGGTGGAATAAGTTCATCAGGCAGATAACCTTGTCTGTCCTTGACCAGGGACCACCAGGTTTTGGAGCCTACCCTACCTGATGCTAACTTTCTTTTAGTGTCCACCTCCCATTTAGCAATGGCCCACTTTTGAACATCACCCATATGCCTACAGGCTTGCATGTGCAAGTTCCTGTTATAGGTGGTAGGATGTCTCTTATACCTTCGCCATGCTTTGTACTTAGCAGTAGCAGCCTCTCTACAACGAAAGCCAAACCAAGGCTGATCTGTAGGCTTCGTCACATATTGCCGGTGAGGAATGTGTTCTTGTTGTAGATTAAGGATGTGTCCAGTGAAGGCTTTCACTTGGTTGTCAACATCCCCTTGGAGAAGAGCATTCCAGTCGGTGGTGGCGAGCTCAGAGCAAAGGGCTGGCCAATTACCTCTTTCCCATAGCCAGGTTGTGCGTGTGGACTCCTCACCTCGTTCTGTTGGGATCTTAAGTGTGGTAAAAACAGCCTTGTGGTCAGACGATCCAACGTAGCCGAGGGGTTGACAAGTGACTATGCCTTCTGCCAGATCACTCACTACTGGGTCAAGGGAGGAGCCAGAGATATGAGTAGGGAAATCAACAAAGTTTCTCATGTCAAACACTGCAAGAAGGTCATCAAAGTCCCTCTGTATAAGGTGCTGGTTGAGGTCACCAACAATTATAATATGTTGACAGTTGTGTTGTAGCAGAAGGGAGTCAATATTTTCCATTAGGAAGTTGATAGGGTCTGCATGTTGCCACTGAGGTCTGTACATTGCACATGCTAGTACAGAGGTACTAGTGTTTATACAGAGCTTGAAGAACATCATTTCAAGATGTGTAGGGGTGGCAACATCAATGTGCTGGGCATGAACACTTTTAGAGAAGCACACAGCAACACCTCCTCCTTGCCCTTGCCTGTCTCTTCTCATCCATGAGGTGTAGCCAGCAATTCTTGCAAAATTTTCTGGAGTCCTGTCATCCAAAAATGTTTCAACAACAGCTATCATGTCGGGACGTCGAGTGTTCACAAAACTATGTGTGAGCTCTCCAACATTAGTAATGAAACCTCTAATGTTGGCCGACAGGATGCTGATAGACTGGCTCCTCATGATGAAGTGGTCAGCTTGAGGTGGTGGGTGTGTAGGGAATGTAAGGTGCCTGCCCTTGAGAGAGGTAGGGTACTGAGGCAGCTGCAGGGATGTAGGTCTGTGGTCTTGTATAAGGCACAATCCCACCTGCTGGGCTGGGATAGGAGTAGCTAAGTGGGTGACGTGTGAGAGTGTTCACCAATTCAGAGATCCTGCTGGTTTGTTCTGAGAACAGGTCTCTAAACAGGTGGCCCTGTCTGTCAAGTTCCTTTTTCTTCCGACACTGGTCCTCCTTATGTCCTTTCTTGTAGCAGTAATTACACCTGGTATCTCGCAGGCAGTTGTTGGCAGTGTGCCCCTTCCGGTGACAGCGAGAGCACAGCCTAGGTGCCTGGGAGGGTGGACTAGGATTTGTTGCACCTCCTGTGTTTTGCAGATTTGTCCTCAGATTCTGCCGCTGGAACTGTGTTAGTGGAGGGTGAGACGGCTGTAGATGTCTTCCTCCTCCACGTCCTCCTCCACGTCCTCTACCCCGTCCTCTACCAGTTCTGACAGATGTGTCCCTGCTGTTCGTACTTCGGCGCAGTAGGTGATCAGGTGCAGTGATAGTTCCCTGATCATTAACTGCACCGTTCTCTGGTGGAGAAACTCCTGGCTCAGAACTTGCTGTCGAAGCACTGCTACCAGATTCTAGAATAGTATCGGCAGGTGTGCTGACAGGTGTAGGATCAGAGATGGTATGTGCACTGTCAAGTAGACTGGCAGTGGCTGAAGCAGAGATGTCAGGTGTAGGAGAATTAACAGATCCAAGGCTTCCCTCGTTGCTGGGAAGAGGATTTGTTCCCTCTGTGGTGGTCAGAGGAATTGTGTTAGAATTCCCAAAGGTAGTGTTTTGAACTCTGTCAGTCTGTGGGACCTTAGCGATGACAGAATTCCACCAGTTGTTTACCCCTGAGTTAAGCTCAGTGTGGGACTTCCAGTCTTTGTCAATAGTGTCACCATCAGCTGAGCAGCTTACGTCACTTGATGCAGGCTTGCACTGGCCTTCTACAATAGCTTGTACGATCATGTGGTTTTAAGCTTCGAATACACAGTAGATCTACAAGTGGAGGGAGAAGCAGGAAGGCCAGGACGAATGAAGCCAAACTACAAGAAAGGGGACTACACAGGAATGAGGAACTTCCTGAACGGGGTTCAGTGGGACAGAGAACTGGCAGGGAAGCCAGTTAATGAGATGATGGAATATGTAGCAACAAAATGCAAGGAGGCTGAGGAGAGGTTTGTACCCAAGGGTAACAGGAATAATGAAAATGCCAGGATGAGCCCATGGTTCACCCAAAGGTGCAAGGAGGCAAAAACCAAGTGTGCTAGGGAATGGAAGAAATATAGAAGGCAAAGGACCCAGGAGAATAAGGAGAGCAGTCGTAGAGCCAGAAACGAATATGCACAGATAAGAAGGGAGGCCCAACGACAATATGAAAACGACATAGCAGTGAAAGCCAAATCTGACCCGAAGCTGTTATACAGCCACATCAGGAGGAAAACAACAGTCAAAGACCAGGTAATCAGGCTAAGGAAGGAGGAGAGACAACAAGAAATGACCATGAAGTATGTGAGGAACTCAACAAGAGAGTCAAAGAAGTGTTCACAGAAGAGACAGAAGGGGCTCCAGAAAGATGGAGAGGTGGAGTTCACCACCAGTTGCTGGACACAGTACACACAACCGAGGAAGAAGTAAAGAGGTTTCTGAGTGAGCCTGAGAGAGGGTCCTGAGAGAGGGAGCAGAGGCGCTGTGTGTACCCCTAACAACAATATTCAATACATCTATCGAAACAGGGAGATTGCCTGAGGCATGGAAGACAGCAAATGTAGTCCCAATCTTTAAAGAAGGAGACAGACATGAAGCACTAAACTAGAGACCAGTGTCACTGACATGTATAGTATGCAAAGCCATTGAGAAAATTATCAGGAGAAGAGTGGTGTAACACCTAGAAAGGAATGATCTCATCAACAGCAGTCAACATGGTTTCAGGGACGGGAAATCCTGTGTCACAAACCTACTGGAGTTCTGTGACATGGTGACGGCAGTAAGACAAGAGAGAGAGGGGTGGGTGGATTGCATTTTCTTGGACTGCAAGAAGGCGTTTGACACAGTTCCACACAAGAGATTAGTGCATAAACTGGAGGACCAAGCAGGGATAACAGGGAAGGCACTACAATGGATCAAGGAATACTTGTCAGGAAGACAGCAGCGAGTCATGGTACGTGGCGAGGTGTCAGAGTGGGCACCTGTGACCAGCGGGGTCCCACAGGGGTCAGTCCTAGGACCAGTGCTATTTCTGGTATTTGTGAACGACATGACGGAAGGAATAGACTCTGAGGTGTCCCTGTTTGCAGATGACGTGAAGTTGATGAGAAGAATTCATTCGATCGAAGACCAGGCAGAACTACAGAGGTATCTGGACAGGCTGCAGACCTGGTCCAGCAATTGGCTCCTGGAGTTCAACCCCACCAAGTGCAAAGTCATGAAGATTGGGGAAGGGCAAAGAAGACTGCAGACGGAGTACTGTCTAGGGGGCCAGAGACTACAAACCTCACTCAAGGAAAAAGATCTTTGGGTGAGTATAACACCAGGCACATCTCCTGAAGCGCACATCAACCAAATAACTGCTGCAGCATATGGGCTGTTACAAAAAACGCGATTCTAAAAGCTTAGAGATCTCCAGTGAATACTAGAAAGGACTGCCCTTCTAGCATCCAGCCTGTTACTGGGTTTTCGTAACAATTAGTCAGTATCCTGGTCCAATTATCCATTAGAATTCAGTATGAATTATTAGTGCTTCAGGATTACAACTGGTAGGCCACTAAGTAGAGAAATTAAAATTTAATAAATTTATTAATCATAGTCTAGAGGTATATTATCAAATTAAATTAAATTAATCAATTAATCAAAATAATAAATCACTTCTCTCGAGTACAATATTATTGTGCTGAAAGCACATATCACATTTATAATTCTTAAGTACCGTCTGGTACATTAACATTTAATAAGATATTACAAATATGTACAAGTAAGTTTGTGTGTATGTGTGTAAGTGCTCTAAGTAGTTCGCTATGTCTCACGACTCGACTAGACTTAAACAAGTGACTGACAAAGTCCTCAAATAAACTAACTTCTTAACCAACTGGCAATCAGAACAGTCTGCTTGAACAATAAAAAAAATGCTAAGCCCAATAGCAATATAACAAGCAACTGCGACACAGAATCAGGAACAAGGAGATAATATAACGACACTAAGTAGGGACCATCAGCAGATCCTCCACAAAAGTCACAAAACTCCCATACTACTGAATCTAAGTTCAGCATAAGAAAATCCCCGACTGTGATAATACACAGATACCAGTACAAGTTAGATACCAGTACAAGTTAGGTCAGAAGCTACAGTTCAGGACCTGAGTTACTCAGAGTGTCTATGAGACACACAACCTCAGTACAACGTCGAAAATCACTAAGTCTATACAGTGTTCTGTGAACAGAGTCCCACAGAACCTACAAGAAAGCTAGAGCCGATCTTCCAACAAATGCCAATAAGGGAGATTTAGGCACTTCTTGTCAGGAATACGTCCAACCACCCAGCGAGTCTAGACCAGACTGAATACTTCAGGAGAGGTGAGAACACCCCCCCCCCCCTCGATCACGTGATAGCTCCGTGGACAGCTGCTGCCCAGCAACACCGAGAAGCCGGCAGAGTAACGAGCCACGAGCGATAATTACAGTAGTTAGACAATCAAGACTTGAACTATAAGCACTGAATAATATGTTACATCCTACCTAACAAAAGTAACTAAGACAAATAATAATATAAAGCAATATATTCACGATTTAGCTATTATCGCAAATATAAGCAATATAAAATTACATGAAAAGGTAATATAATTATATACATAAAAATCATATACATTGTAACCCATTCAAGGGTTGCAACACACTCTTAAGTAGTGGTTGTGGAATGCTATGCAGTATGGACATCTGAGTATGAAACAGCTTAAAGTGTGTAGTGAGGGGGGGGGGGGGGTCTGCGGCAGGACAGTGTTGCGTCACGCAGTACAACGCCCACACAACACTACCCACTCAACACTCAGCTTCTGTCTCCTCCTCACACATATCAACTACTGTGAATATATAAATATAATAATTAGACATGAGTATATATAGTTAATATGGGCTGGAGGGATTAAGTTACTTTACTGAATTTGACTAGCAAGTAACAAAAGGTATTTGGGCATAAAATTACGTTAATTTAATGTAACATAATTATTAAGGACGTGACAGAGCGTCAGCAATTACATTACAATGACCACTCATGTGTTTTATACTAATAGAATAAGGTTGGATTCTGAGAGCCCACCTCATGATCCTAGCATTTTTACTCTTCATAGTGTTTATGTAAGTGAGTGGATTGTGGTCTGAAAAAACGTTAATTTTAAATGGGGAAGTGCCCAAATACACGTCAAAATGTTCCAAGGACACCACAAGAGCTAGAGCCTCTTTCTCAATAGTGGCATAATTTTTCTGGTGTCGTTTAAGCTTAGATGAATAGTAACATATAGGATGGAGAATGTCAGTGGATGTTGACTGTTGGAGCAGCACAGCACCCACTGCATAACCACTCGCATCTATATGTAAAAAGAAGGGAAGATTGAAATTAGGACTCCTCAACACTGGAGCAGAGGAAAGCAGATGCTTCAACCTTTTGAACAAATCTGAACAATCACTAGTCCAGATGAACTGAACTTTGCTACTAGTGAACACAGTGAGAGGTGTAGGTGGAGGTGTGTGTGCTGGCTTGCCTGTCACTTGACACACGTGGCAACGTCGCACATGATCAGCTACTGTTTCCTTCATCTTTGGCCAAGTAAAATGTTTTGCCAGTTTACCGAGTGTCTTCTTGACACCCAAATGTCCTCCTATGGGACTATTGTGAGCAAAATCAATGGCTTGTTCACGAAATGTAACTGGTAACACTACGAGATGCTTGACTGTGGTGGAAACACTATCAGCTGACAACTTACATGTATTTTTCTCCATCAGTACACCGTTACTATAATAGTAACAATTATCGAGATCCTTTGCTTCACTCTCAGTAACTGCTATATCTCTCAGTCTTTCCAGTGACTGATCAACAAACTGATCCTTGATTAAATCATCATGAGTTAGAAATTTAACGTCAGTTGTGTCCTGACTAGGTTGATGACCGGGGGGAGTCAGTGTTAATGATCCTGGGCGCAGAGCGTCACTAAACAACATATTCAAGCCCAAATCATTGTCATCCACTAACTCAACAGGAGACAAGGATGGTTGTTGAATCTTTGACATAGCTCTAGTAATTGCGCTGAGAGGAAATAAAATAGGTTTCTCTCTACAAGCTTCAATGGCATAATTATCATCAGTGTTATTATCAATCACAAGTGGTTCTTTACATATACCAGCATGAAGGATATCGTTCCCTATCAACAAGTCCACTGACCTGATGGGAAATACACCACTGGATATACCCACTGAAATATAACCAGTATAATAGCTTGTTTCAATGTAAACTTTGTGCAGAGGTACTTTTATAACAGCCCCTCCATAGGCTTCTAACAATACATCTATCTTGCAATAGGTATCATCAGTTATGGGCAGTACATCTTCTCTTAATAACGTGAGATAACTGCCAGTGTCTCTGAAAGTAATTATCTCAGTTAGATGTGATTCGTCAAATCCTACTTTACCTCTCGAAAAGTAAGGACTCATCGCTGAACGAATCTTTTCGTCAGATACACTTTCTGACGCTAGTCATCTATCCTGAGTAATATTATCTAAAACAGTAGGATCAGAGGTATTACTAGGATTTTGGTGCCTTTGTTGCTCGGAAGAGGATACGACTTGAGTGGGGGCGCCAGCCGCACGACTGCTTCTCGTATCTCTTTCTAACTCATAGCAATACTCTCTAGCATGTCCTTTTCTGTTACAATAGGTACATTTAACTTTCTTCTTCTCGATATCAGATTTCTGTCTAGCCACAGAGACAGATTCAGGATTGTGAGTTTTCCTGGTAAAGGTACGAGAAGTTACAGTAGCAGGTACATCAGGCCGGCAATGAGCAGCTGATTTAGGTTGCCAACTTCTAGGACAATTTTTAGTTACCTTGTTTCTCTGTGTTTTAGTACGTACAAGTTTGTGAGAAATCTCGTAATTGTCTGCTAATGCTGCAGTTTCCAGAATATCCGAGGTAGTATGATCGATCAGATATTCTTGTAAGTCTGCAGATATACAGTTGTTAAACTCATCGTGTAGTAACAACTGAACAAGGCTGTCGTAGTTGTTACACTTGGCAGACCTACACCATCTCTCAAATGCAACTTTTTTCTCACGAGCAAACTCTACACAAGTTTGATCTTGTCGTCGTTGTAACGTACGAATGCACATTGATAACTTACAGGCAACAAGTTATATGTCTCTAGAATAGTTTGCTTGACAGCGTCATAACTAATGTACTTGGCAAATGGTAAAGCAGCAGTACAAGTTTGAGCTCTTCCTGTCAAAGCTGTGTGCAACAAGGTAGCCCAGTGCTTACGTGGCCAGTTCATAGCACGTGCCTGGTTCTCAAACACATCAAAATAGGTGTCTAAGTCACTCTCAAAAAACTTAGGAACCATGGATGCAGCTTTCTGCACATTAAATGTGTCCTGTGATCTATCAGTCTGTTGTCTTCCCAGACGAACATTTTCTCTCTGGAAATCTTCTTCGTTCAATTTCCTCTGTGCCTCTATTTGTGCAGTCTGCAACATAATGAGGCGTTCAAACCTCTCAAACTGTTCCTGAGAGATAGGACCAGTGGGTAATGGAGGAGTAGGGAAATTAACATGTCTTTCTAGACGGTCCTTGGGTCGGACACCTCGTCCAGCCATCCCTAGAGAGTCTAGATATGGTCTAGCATAAGTAGATACAGGTGTAGCATACACTGTACTAGTATGAGGCTGAGTCATACTACCAGCTTTACTCTGTACTATTGTGTCAGTGAGGCGGGGAGGCGTGAGTGAGAACTGAGCTACACTAGGCTCAGACACTTCTGCCTGCCTAGTTGCTCTTTCTTCTACGTCATCAAATAGAGTCATACTTCCTAATTGTGACACTAGGCTTTCTGAATCTGAATCATAATCAGACATCTCTGTATGAGCAGGAAACAATATATCTTTAATTAATGCTCTGACAGTTTCTGCGGTGTAATTCCTGTTATACGTCACACCGAGATATTTGGCTACTCGCCAACACGTCTGAAGTTTTAATGTACTTAACTCAGACAAAGTCAGAGTATCAATTAACTGTTTCACTTTGGCATACATCACGAAAATAATTGTACTACGAGAGAGTGATTATGGGAAACTATAATCCTAATAGGAATTTTAGTGTTGGTTGTCTTAGAGCTAGAGCTCATAAACAGTATTTCCATCTCCTTGGATCAAGAGACTCAGTCAAGTACATACATCCACCTGGTATGTTGTACAAGACTAAACTCAAAGTCTTCAGATTAGGAAAGTACTCAAAGTGTTTGATCATAGAGTTACTAGTATGTCAAACTGGACAATTTCTCCAACACCTTGGATCAAGAGCATCCCGGACAGGCCCCCATTTGTTACAAAAAACGCGATTCTAAAAGCTTAGAGATCTCCAGTGAATACTAGAAAGGACTGCCCTTCTAGCATCCAGCCTGTTACTGGGTTTTCGTAACAAGTAGTCAGTATCCTTGTCCAATTATCCATTAGAATTCAGTATGATTCAATAGTGCTTCAGGATTACAACTGGTAGGCTACTAACTAGAGAAATTAAAATTTAATAAATTTATTAAGTCTAGAGGTATATTATCAAATTAAATTAAATTAATCACAGTAATCAAAATAATATCACTTCTCTCGTGTACAGTACTATTGTGCTGAAAGCACATATCACATTTATAATTCTTAAGTACCGTCTGGTACATTAACATTTAATAAGATATTACAAATATGTACAAGTAAGTTTGTGTGTATGTGTGTAAGTGCTCTAAGTAGTTCGCTATGTCTCACGACTCGACTAGACTTAAACAAGTGACTGACAAAGTCCTCACATAAACTAACTTCTTGACCAACTGGCAATCAGAACAGTCTGCTTGAACAATAAAAAGAATGCTAAGCCCAATAGCAATATAACAAGCAACTGCGACACAGAATCAGGAACAAGGAGATAATATAACGACACTAAGTAGGGACCATCAGCAGATCCTCCACAAAAGTCACAAAACTCCCATACTACTGAATCTAAGTTCAGCATAAGAAAATCCCCGACTGTGATAATACACAGATACCAGTACAAATTAGGTCAGAAGCTACAGCTCAGGACCTGAGTTGCTCAGAGTGTCTATGCGACACACAACCTCAGTACAACGTCGAAAATCACTAAGTCTATACAATGTTCTGTGAACAGAGTTCTACAGAGCTAACAAGAATAATGAGACAGACAATACTGTCCAACCACCAAGAGAGTCTAGACCAGACTGAATACTTCAGGCGAGGTGAGGACACCCCCCCCCTCGATCACGTGATAGCTCCGTGGACAGCTGCCCAGCTCAGAAGCCGGCAGAGTAACGAGCCACAAGCGATAATTACAGTAGTTAGACAATCAAGACTAGAACTATGAGCACATAATAATATATGAAGGTTACATCCTACCTAACAGCATAACTAAGTCAAATAATAATATAAAGCAATATATTTACGATTTAGCTATTATCGCAAATATAAGCAATATAAAATTATATGAAAAGGTAATAATACTCTTGTGCTACAGTCCACAGGATGAATTTGGGGTACACAGTAAACTAGTCACTTCATTGGCAAAATCTAAAAACTTCTTCCTGCCGTCTGTATCACCATAGACGAGGAATTACAGAAGAGTAGAGTATTCCCTGTGGTTTGCTGGAGGTAAGAACATGCACCTGTAACTTAATTTTTCTGTTACTGGAGTATACCTGGACAGAGTTCCAGGTGTCAACGCCCAGCTGACCTCAGTCACATACTACTATATAAAAAACTCCTTGTTATGCAGAGCATTTCCCACAAATTAGATTGCTACACTTTCAAATCTAACAAACAATTAGGAAATAAATTTTTGAAAGATACCAGATGAGGAAATCTCAAAGAGTTTACCTGGAGTTTACCTGGAGAGGGTTTTGGGGGTCAACGCCCCCGTGGTCAGTCTGAGACCAGGCCTCACTTATATTTAAAAAGTCTTTTGTGGGTATTAATTACTAAAACCTGTTGGCTTCTCTCATCTACTGGTATTTACAAATATTCCTTCAAATCTAATTTGATAAATATCTTCTCTTGACTCGCTATAGACAATAATTCTTCAATTCTGGGTATAAGATATCTTTCACAATGAATTATGTTTATTTGCATAACTAAAAACCCCACATATCCTCATAGACTCAGCATTAATACAGGTACAATAGGCACAGATCATACATGTCAGAAATAGGCTCAATAATTCCTCTCTTTACCTAATTTTATATCATTCTGCTGTAATCATTTCTTTGTGAAAAAAAATGTTACCAGCCTCACTTTCACAATCTTAGGGACAACATCACTTTTCACATGAATTGTGGTCACAATGCTGGCGATAAGTCTACTAGAATTTACCTTAAATTTATCCTTACATTTCTTAAGTACTGTTTAGTTTGTTAATTTTGTTAGATTCATCTAATCCAGCAAAGTAAAATCCTACCTTTTATCATAAGATCTTTTCCACACCAGGAGGCCTGGTCACAGACCATACCTGGAATTTACCTGGAGAGATTTCCGGGGGTCAACGCCCCCGCGGCCCGGTCTGTGACCAGGCCTCTGGTGGATCAGAGCCCGATCAACCAGACTGTTACTGCTGGCTGCACGCAAACCAACGTACGAGCCACAGCCCGGCTGGTCAGGTACCGACTTTAGGTGCTTGTCCAGTGCCAGCTTGAAGACTGCCAGGGGTCTGTTGGTAATCCCCCTTATGTATGCTGGGAGGCAGTTGAACAGTCTCGGGCCCCTGACACTTATTGTATGGTCTCTTAACGTGCTAGTGACACCCCTGCTTTTCATTGGGGGATGTTGCATCGTCTGCCAAGTCTTTTGCTTTCGTTGTGAGTGATTTTCGTGTGCAAGTTCGGTACTAGTCCCTCTAGGATTTTCCAGGTGTATATAATCATGTATCTCCCGCCTGCATTCCAGGGAGTACAGGTTCAGGAACTTCAAGCACTCCCAGTAATTGAGGTGTTTTATCTCCGTTATGTGCGCCGTGAAGGTTCTCTGTACATTTTCTAGGTCAGCAATTTCACCTGCCTTGAAAGGTGCTATTAGTGTGCAGCAATATTCCAGCCTAGATAGAACAAGCGACCTGAAGAGTGTCATCATGGGCTTGGCATCCCTAGTTTTGAAGGTTCTCATTATCCATCCTGTCATTTTTCTAGCAGCTGCGATTGATACAATGTTATGGTCCTTGAAGGTGAGATCCTCCGACATGATCACTCCCAGGTCTTTGACGTTGGTGTTTCGCTCTATTTTGTGGCCAGAATTTGTTTTGTACTCTGATGAAGATTTAATTTCCTCGTGTTTACCATATCTGAGTAATTGAAATTTCTCATCGTTGAACTTCATATTGTTTTCTGCAGCCCACTGAAAGATTTGGTTGATGTCCGCCTGGAGCCTTGCAGTGTCTGTAATGGAAGACACTGTCATGCAGATTCGGGTGTCATCTGCAAAGGAAGACACGGTGCTGTGGCTGACATCCTTGTCTATGTCAGGTATGAGGATGAGAAACAAGATGGGAGCGAGTGCCTTGTGGAGCAGAGCTTTTCACCGTAGCTGACTCAGACTTTACTCTGTTGAGTACTACTCTTTGTGTTCTGTTTGTGAGGAAATTATAGATCAATCTACCAACTTTTCCTGTTATTCCTTTAGCACGCATTTTGTACGCTATTATGCCATGGTCACACTTGTCGAAGGCTTTTGCAAAGTCTGTATATATTACATCTGCATTCTTTTTGTCTTCTAGTGCATCTAGGACCTTGTCGTAGTGATCCAATAGTAGAGAAAGACAGGAGCGACCTGCTCTAAACCCATGTTGCCCTGGGTTGTGTAACTGATGGGTATCTAGATGAGTTGCGATCTTGCTTCTTAGGACCCTTTCAAATATTTTTATGATATGGGATGTTAGCACTATCAGTCTGTTGTTCTTTGCTATTGCTTTACTGCCCCCTTTGTGGAGTGGGGCTACGTCTGTTGTTTTTAGTAACTGTGGGATGACCTCTGTGTCCATGCTCCCTCTCTATGGAATGTTAAAAGCTCATGATAGGGGCTTCTTGCAGTTCTTGATGAACACGGAGTTCCACGAGTCTGGGCCTGGAGCAGAGTGCATGGGCATATCATTTATCGCCTTTTCGAAGTCATGTGGTGTTAGGATAATATCAGATAGGTTTGAATCTACCAAAATCTGAGTCAGTCTCATAAAAATTTCATTTAGGTCTTCGACTCTTCGGCTGGTTAGCTGCTCTGCAAAAACTGAGTCATACTGGGACGTAAGTAGCTCACTCATTTCCTTGCTTTCATCTGTGTAGGACCCATCTCATCTAAGTAGGTGTCCAATACTGGATGTTATACTCGACTTAGATTTGGCATAATAAATGAAATATTTTGTGTTTCCTTCAATTTCATTTATAGCTATTAGTTTTACCTGCATTTCTTGCCTCCTATAAGATTCCTTTAGCTTAAGTTCAATGTTTGCTATTTCTCTTTGTATTACAGATAAATTGGCCTCTTTTAGCTGCTGTTATTCTTCGTCTTCACCTGTATAAGGAGCGCCTCTTACTTTCTAGTTTACATCTTCCCTTACTTTTCCTTAAGGGAATATGCCTTGAGCATACCTCGAGTGCAACAGAGCTAATTAATGCTCAGCATTAATTAATTGCACCTTAGGAACAGTGTGCTTCTCACTAACAAATGCCTGTTCCAAATTCAACTGTCTCTCAAAAATTTTGGGAGGTTGCATACTTTGCAAGTTCAAATTTTCTGCAACTAAGTTAGTGGAAATAAATTTCATTCACCACTGTCGTGAATAGTTGATCTCTAACTCTGGGGTCAAATTGGCCCCCAAAGTTACATTTTCCTGGCAAAGCGTTTAAATTCATGCAGGGACTTATCCTATCATTTTTAAATTCAAAGTTTATTCTCTATAAGGATTACAATGCTGAGTTTACAGAATTTGGTTATTGTGTGGTTTACATGTAGTTAAATAATGATTACAGAGTGTACCACTAGAACACCTAGCATGGCTAGGCATTTCGGGCAGACTTAGTTTAATTCTTAATTTTAAAATATTACAAATTATGAGGTAAGTTGGTATTATGGCTAAGTGACTAAATACTAGTTTGTGAGTTTAGCAATGTGAATGCTTTTGTTTTGGCACAGTACATAGTTTCAGTATTGGAGTATCACAGGATTCATTATTTTAAGATTGAGATTAATATTTCTGTTTATGGTCAAATGGGTGAGTGAGTGTAAGTGTGAACCACCAGGTGGTATTCGTGTAGTTAGTTGACGGGGTGTATCAGGGAGATAAGATGTTTTCTAATGGTAGTTTTGAAGGTGATGAATGTGTCTGCAGTTCTAGAGTTCTCAGGTAGGGTGTTCCAGATTTTAGGGCCTTTGACATACATTGAATTTTTGTAAAGGTTTAGTCGGACACGGGGAATGTCGTAGAGATGTTTGTGTCTGGTGTTATGCCTGTGGGTTCTGTCACAACTATCAAGAAAGCGTTTTAGGTCAAGGTTGATATTGGAGTTTAAGGTCCTGTAGATGTAGATTGCACAGTAGTAAGTGTGGATGTACTGAACAGGGAGTAAGTTTAGATCTATGAAGAGTGGGGGGGGGGTGTTGCCAGGGATGGGATTTAGTGATTATTCTTACTGCAGCTTTTTGTTGGGTTATTATTGGCTTTAGGTGTGTTGCTGCAGTTGATCCCCAAGCACAAATAGCATAGGTGAGGTATGGATAAATAAGTGAGTGGTATAGTGTGAGAAGGGCATTTTGCGGCACGTAGTATCGTATCTTGGAGAGGATCCCAACCGTTTTGGATACTTTTTTGGTTATGTGTTGGATATGGGTGCTGAAATTCAGGTTGTTGTCAAGGTATAGGCCTAGGAATTTGCCCTCATTATGTCTGGTAATTAGAGTGTTGTCGATCTTAATGTTAATTTGTGCATCTCCTGCTCTGCTACCAAACATAATATAGTAGGTTTTGTCAGTGTTAAGCGTAAGTTTATTGGCTGTCATCCAAGTCGATATTTTGATCAGCTCCTCGTTAACAATGGTGTTGAGGGTGGCAAGATTAGGGTGAGAGATGACATAAGTCGTGTCGTCAGCAAAGAGAATGGGTTTCAGGTGTTGGGATACGTTTGGAAGATCATTGATGTATATGAGGAAGAGCAGGGGACCAAGGACACTTCCCTGCGGAACTCCAGTATCAAGTGGCCGTGTTGTTGATGCTGTGTCTTTAATGGTGACATACTGATACCTATTAGTAAGGTAAGATTTGAAATAAGCAAGCGCATGGCCTCTTATACCGTAATGGTCAAGTTTGTGGAGTAGGATGTCGTGGTCTACTGTGTCAAAAGCTTTTCTTAGGTCAATAAAAATTCCTAGTGGATATTCCTTATTTTCCAATGCTGTGTAAAGCAGATCTAGCATTTTTATGATTGCATCATTAGTGCTTTTATTTTTCCTGAATCCAAATTGGCAGGGGTTGAGTATGTTTTGTGCCGTTATAAATGAATATAGTCTCCTGTGCACGAGTTTCTCAAAGATTTTGGATAGCAATGGTAAGTTTGATATTGGCCTATAGTTGTTTAAGTCTGTAGGGTCACCACCTTTATGTATTGGTGTAACCCTTGCCATCTTGAGTAGTTTCGGGAAGGTGCTAGTTTCTAGTGACTTGTTAAAAAGTAATGAAATAGCATGCGAAAGGACATGGGCCGCTCGCTTGTACAGTAATGGTGGGACATGAGACAGATTCCCTGAGTTATTTTTAAGTGACTTTATAATCTCGGTGACTTCCGTGGGCTCAGTTGGTGCAAGATAGAAGGAATTTGGGAAATTCCCATCTAGGTAGTCCCCGGCATGGGCATTGGTATGTGGGATTTTATTGGCGAGATTAGATCCTATGGTTGAGAAGAAGTCGTTTATCTTGTTAGCTGTGTCAGTGGGATGTAGTGGTGTTTCATTAGGTTTAGTTAGGACAATATTCTTGTTTTTTTTTCAGTTTGTGGGTCCCTAGAATCTGAGAGAGTGTTTTCCAGGTCTTTTTTATATCTCCTCTAGTGTCTGTGAATCTACTGGAGTAGTATAGTTGTTTGGCTTTCTTTATTACTTTGGTGAGAACTGATGAATAGTGTTTAAGAATATCTTTGTGTATTAAGCCCTGTCTATATTGCTTTTCATATTGGTGTTTCTTGTCAATGGATTTCAGAATGGTGCTGGTTAGCCATGGGCAACCAAGCCGTTTGTTTGTGATCTGTTTCGTTTTTATAGGACAATGTTTGTTGTATAGTCTAAGTAATTTGTTAAGAAAAATGTCTGTCCAGTCATCAATACCATTGGCCTTGGAGAATTCTGTAGGCCAGTCAACAGTCTCTAGGTCAGCTGTGAACTTCCTTATTGAGGCCTCGTCATGGAGTCTAAATGAGACTTTGTTGTATTCAAGTGGTGGTTTACTAATGTTTGTCAGGAGGAAGGTAGGGTAGTGGTCTGTAGTGCTATCTGTGATTATCCCTGATTTAAGGGGGGCTAGTATATTGGTCCATATGTGGTCTATTATGGTTGCACTTGTCTCAGTGAGCCTGGTTGGTTTAGTTATTGTTGGTATGAGAAGTGTGTTGTTCATATTGTTGATGAAATCAGTTACAGGCTGATCATCTAGTAAGCCAAGGTTGATGTTGAAGTCTCCAGCTAAGAGAAGGTGGTGCTTATTCATTTGTCTGTTTGTTATTAGTGACTTTAATTTCTCACTGAAATTTGGGATGTTTGTGTGAGGTATCCGGTAAATGGCACCGATTGTTATAGGTGTCTTAAGGTTTTTTACAGTAAAATTAGCAAAAATGTATTCCCCATATTCATCACTAAAGCAAGTGGTGCTAATACAAGATAATTGGTTAGAGTAATAGATTGCAATACCACCCCCAACTTGGTTTGGTCTGCAGTTGTGAATTGCTGTGTATCCTGGTAGAGGGTAGATATCTATTGTGTCCTGCTTAAGCCAGGTCTCAGTAAGAATAATGCAGGAGAAGGGTGTCTTTAGTGATTCAAGGAGTGCCAGGAGGTCATCATAGTGTTTGCTTAAGGACCTGATGTTGTAGTTAAGTACTGATAGACTTTTAGCATTGTTTAGGATAGTGCTGGCTTGTGATGCTGTGTAATAAAGGCAGTTACTTTCCAATAGGTTTTGATTGGGTGTCAGATTATGGAGGTTTAGATCAGGGTCAACGTGATCAATCATCTTCTAGGTTTAAATTATGGTTATTTATATCCTGAGTTGTGTGTTGAGTTCTAGTACTGATATCTGTAGTGGTGGGAAGTTTGGACAAGTATATAGCTAGAGTATTTTGGTCATATAGAGTATAGTCACTACTACACATAATGAAGTTGATGTTGTCTATGTGTTGTGCTGGAATGAACTAAAGTACAACTAGGTATAAACTAGTAATATAAAAATACAAATTAAAAATAGAACAAGACTCTCACTTGTAATTGCACTAAGGTCTAATATAATGACTTTTGTGGAGTCTATGTTTTGAGCTAGAATGAGCTATAGTACAACTAGGTTTAATCTAATAATATAAAAATACAAATTAAAAATAGCACCAGTCTCTCACTAGTAATTGCACTATGGTCTAATATAGTGAATTTGGTATTGACTATGTATTGAGCTAGAATGAGCTATAGTACAACTGAGTTTAATCTAATAATATAAAAAGTACAACTGAGTTTAATCTAATAATATAAAAAAGGCACAAGACTCTCAATTGTAATTGCACTAAGGTCTTATATAAGTTGTTTACAAGAATTAGAGTATAACTAGATTTAAATTGACAGGATAAAATACACAAGTTAAGGTAGCAAAAGAATAATAAAAAAAAAAATGATAAAAATAAAAATGGCAATGACTTGGTTATAATATGCTAGTAAGATGGTAGACAGGATAATATAAAAGTTGTAGTTGAAAATACTAGTTTAAAAAAGTATAGAATAAAAATGGTCAATAAAAGAAGTTTACAATAAGTTTGATCAATATAGTTTAAAGCAAAATTGGGCAATAATAGGGATTTTAGAATAAAATTGGGCAATTGAGTATTTCTTAAAGTGAGGTAGAATTATTGAGGACAAGTTATGGTTAGTTTATAATAAAATAAGATGGAACAGTGATGTGGTAAGTTGTAAAAAAGGAGATAGATTCTGTAGATATTAAACACAATTAAGACTATGAGGTAGAATGGTCGTTGAATACAACAATGACAATCAAAAGTAGTTGGGGTATTAGAATTTTAGGGGGGCACAAATTTATGACAATATAACACTAACGGTGGACTGTGGGTATTATCTGCACTTTACTCTGATTCTGTTAGTCCAGCCTCACTTAGGAATGTTTTAAGGTCATGTTCTGTAGAGATGAAGTATCTCTTCCCAGTGGGCTGTTTCCTAACTGCGATTTTTCCATCCCTCACAAAGCACTGGTGGATTTTTTGGGCATAGCGTAATTTTCTTAGCCGATAAAGAAGGTTTTGTCTTGTTTTGGTAAGGCACTCATTGACGTAAACATCAGTTTTCATAGAAATAGATGTTTTTAGTAGGTTGTTTCTTTGTAGGCTAGTTTGGAATTTTAACAGCACTGTTTTTTTACCTGCTTGGTAGCCCATCAGTTTGCAATCCTTTAGGTCATCACTACGTATGTTAAGGCGAAGGTGGTCCTTGATAAGCTGTAGGGTGGTCTCCATGCAGGTCTCTTGGGTGACTGTGGGTGGGAGATGTTTGCTGTTAACTACAACAGCGTCAGATAGCTGCTGTTGGTCATTATGGTCTTGGAAGTTGGTTATGACATTGGCAAGTTGTTGGTCCACTCTTGATCTTTCCTCTGTAATGTTGGTAGTAAGTAGGGTGACTTGGTCTTTTAGAGTGTTGATGGTGTCTAGGGACTGGGTGTGGGTGTTGCTTTGTTGTTCCAGAGTGTCTAGTTTATGTTCAAGAGCAGTGATCTTGTTGAGGTAATCTGCATTGCTAGCTTTTAGTTCCTGCATTTCTTGAGTTAGTTTGGTGATCGTTTGGTTCTGAATCGTAAGGAGTTTAGCTATTTCTGGGTCGGTGATCTTCTTGACATCAAATACTGGGAAGGAGTTATCTTGGACTGTGGCGGCGGCCATGTTTGTTGTTGTCTGTCGTGTGTTGTGGTGGTGCCGGTGGGTGATGAGGGTTGTGTCCTGGCTGGCAGTACCACAAGTTTTCCTCGTGTTATTACTGCTCTCACCTTTGATGTTAGGAGTCCTTAGCTGGTTACTGGATCTTCTTTTATTGCTCTGACCCTTGTCCATTGGCTGTGGCTTCGGGTGAATAGTAGGCGATGGGTGAATGTTGTGGAGTATCACTTCAGTGGCAGCGGGGTAGGAGGTGGTAGTACGAGTCCTATTAGTTGGTAATTTGTGAACTTTTGGGTGATTTCTGCAGTTGATTTATATCATTCTGGGTATCCACACATGTTAGTGTTATGTGGGTCTTGATTAGGTCATCACTGGGCTGCTGGGAACCTCAGGTAGAAGTAAAAATAGAGGACAAGGTTCCTGTTGCCGCTGCCGACCCGGCATTGGCTCCCTGCGTAGGGAAGTGACAGTTATCGTTACTTGCACCTGCATGGCAGGTCTTCAGCAGGAAGGGAGGGGTACCTCACCGGCCCTATGGCCAATTGACGTACCAAACGTTAGTGTGCACTAACAGTGGCTGGTGTGCAGTGCAATGGAGGCCCAAAGCAGGCCCTCGCAGCAACTTCAGCGGGGGGGCGGGCGGATGACGTGCAAGGACTGGAATTAAGGTTTCCAAGTCCCTGACAGCTAAGTACACAAGATGTGCTGCCTCATCCTCTCGGGCCTGCCTTACTGGGGTCATTGGGAAGTGTCTACGGCGAAGGGGCATCGTAGCCAGGCAGTCTAACAGGTAGTGCACCAAGGGCTGCGGAACCATTCGGTCACAATGGGCACAGAGCTCCTCTCGTGCCCGTTCAACAATCCGCGCAGTGGTGGGATACCCTAAGCGTAGGCGGTGGATATGCACCCTCAGTTCTCTGGACTGTGTCTGAATACTTGGAGGGGGCACCCTGTGGGTTGCCCTGACATACCAACAGAGGCTCCGTGAATCCCCAGGGTCAGGGAATGGGCGCCTGGCCGCACCAGCAGCCCACAGCGCAATCTGGCTGAGGCTGATGGAGATCGCAGCACGTGGCTGTGCCTCGAGGGTTGCAGTCCTAGCAGCCTCATCTGCAGCATCATTGCCAGGGATACCCACATGGCTCGGGATCCAGTTGATGGTAGCCCTGCGACCCTGGGCCATGAGAGTCTGCAGGTCACCCTGGATGGATGTGATTAAGTGTATGTTGTCCTTTGGCTCTCTGTGCATAAGTGCTTGGATCGCTGCCTTGAAATCAACGTGGATGATGGGGGGGATGCTGATGTCTGCAAGAGCATGCTGCAGAGCTTGTTGGATGGCAAAGAGTTCGGCCTGGAGGATGGTGCAATGGTCTGGGAGGCGCCAACCTGCTGTCAGATTGCTGTGGAACATCCCAGCAGCTGTGTGGCCTGCCACTGGGTCTCTGGAGCCATCAGTGTAATATGGCACACACCCTGGGCCTTCCGCACCCACAATGCTAGCCGAGGCAAGGTGGTGCAGAATGTCCCAGGTGCAATGCCTATTGCTGTCTGGTAGGATTGTCCAGCGCACCGCAAACAGCTCTGGTGCCCAAGGGGGTTGCACCGTGTAGTTCGCTGACAGTCTGTCGCAGCCTCCCACCTGGAGCAATGTCATGGGCAAGAGCTTCTGTGTGGCATCTGCTACCGACCACATCCATCGGCGGCCGGGATGCAGTGGAATGACCTGTCCCTGGCGGACCCGTAAATCTCTCATCAGTTTGTCAGCCCCTGGGAGTCGGAGATACTTTGCAATCCTCCTGGCAGCTACCAGTTGGATCCTGTCTTCAAGAGGCTGTAGCTGCACCTCAAGGTTCAGAGCCACTGCATTGGCCCACCTAGGAGCCCCCAGCATGGCCCGTACAGCTGTGTTCTGGATGACACAGAGGGATTTGATGTTTGTGGGTCTGGCGTGAACCAGAGCAAGTGCCCCATAGTCAACGAGGGAACGTATTGCCTGGATGTAGAACAACCTCATGACCTCGAGGCTGGCCCCAACCCTAGGGTTGGCCATGGCACTCAATGCCCTGACCCTCTGCAGAGCCCTCTCTTTAATGTGGCGCACATGTTTCTGGAAGGTGAGGTGCCTGTCAATGTAGATGCCAAGGTACCTATAACTGTGAACCCACTCCAGGTCGATGCCCAGGACCCACAGCCTCTGACTGGGCACCTTCGTGCGAAGGATCATGGCTTTGGATTTTGCCGCAGATATCTTGAGCCCCAAGTGACGGCAGGTGGAAGCCAGCAAATCGAGGTCCTCCTGGGCACGCTGCAAAAGCCGGCACTTCCTAGGTACGACAAGTGCCAGGTCATCGGCATAGCTGAGGAGGATGGTGCCTCTGGAGAAAGGCAGGCACACCAGCTGGTGCATCAGTACATTGAACAGGGTGGGACTAAGCACCCCACCCTGTGGAGTGCCGTTGTCCAGGGTCTTGAGAGAAGAGGCATGCCCCTGGAAGCGTACCCGGGCCCGCCTGTCCTGGAGATAGGAACGAAGCCATGAAAGCAGCCTGCCTTTAATCCCCCTGCGGGCCAAGAGTGAGAGGATGGCAGGTGCACTGGCTAGCTCAAAAGCTTTCTCGAGGTCAAGAAAGACAACAATGTGGGCTTGGGCGTCCGACCCAATGCCGGTCAGTAGAGTGGTAAGGCTTTCGAAAGTGCCCACTCCTCTGGTGAAGCCATAGAGGTGTTTATGAGGAGGGCCAAGCTTCCACCTCAGGCGCTCCAACACCATCCTTTCAGACACCTTCGAGATGCAACTGGTGAGGGAGATGGGTCTCACACTGCCAGGATCCCCAGGCTTAGGAATCGGTATGATGTCAGCCTCCTTCCATACGACAGGGAGTTTGCCAGCTCGCCAAGTCTGGTTGATGACCCCCAGGACAGCTGAATGTCCAGAATGGCCAGACCGAGTGATCATGCCATAGGTGATACCATCATGCCCCGGTGCAGTGTCTCGATGAGATGTGAAGGCTGCCTGGAGCTCCTGGTCGGTGAAGTCTTCATCCGTGATGTCCTTAGCCTGGCATGCCAATTGGATCACCATCACCCTTCTAGGAAGGAGGGTGGCTTGGAGGTCCTGGAGATCGTGAGGAAGTTGAGCCATGGCCGCTCTGGAGGTGAATAGGTCCACCAGACGCTCTGCCTCTGTTGCGGGGTCTGGGTGCAACCGAGCCACACTGCGATGCTGCCCAGTGGCCAATCGTAACTTGGTCCAAATCTCAGATAAGGTGGAGGAGTAGCTGAAGGAGGCACACCACTCGAACCATTTAGCCTGCTGGACCCTGTGTGAGACACGGCGTGCATGCCGCACCACTTCCCTGAGCAGACGCATGGACTCAACTGTGGGATTACGCCTGTGCATCTTGCGTACAACATTGATGCGGTGGTTCTGTTCCCTGATGTCCTCATTGTAAAACCACCAGTCATGTTTATATGACCCTCTGCCTGTAATCTTAGGTATTGCTGCCTCAGCTGCACATGTGAAGGCCACCTTCAAGCTTTGAGCCACCTCATCTGTGTCTTCTGGAAGAGGAGACTCCGCCCACCAGCGCTCAATGACCTCCTGGAAGCACTGCCGGCGGCCTTTTTTAGATTTCATCTGAGAGTAGGTGTGGGGATCGGGCACCGCTGGACCATCAGCATGGTGACCACTGCAAAGTGATCACTGGTGAGACGGGGGTGGACCTCCCATCTCGCACTCGAGAGCAACCGCCTAGAGATGAGTGTGACATCCAAGCGGCCACCATAGTGATGGGTTGGCTCACCATTATTGAGGAGGGCGATCTCAGGGACCTCCTCCAGCACAGCCGCAAGGTGCCTCCCAGCTGCGTTGGTAGGAGAGACAGAAGAAAGTATTGGGTGGTGGGCATTGACATCCCCAGCCACAACAAGACCCTCCCGTGGGGCGAGTGCTGCCACCTCTGAAATGTCAAGGGTGTACCGAGAGCTTCTGTAAATATTGTAAACCACGAGAGGTCCATCCGCCAGGTGTAGGGTGACAGCCTGAACCTCTACGCCCTCCCCACAGTCGATGGGGTCAGTGGAGATTGAATGAGGGATAGTGGTCCTGACATAGATCGCCGTGCCCCTGCCAGTCCCTTCCAGGCGCTGAAGGTAGGCAGAGAATCCCGGAATACGTGGCTGCATTTGACGTGACGAATCGGTGAGTGTCTCCTGAAACAGGAAGACATCAACCTCATCCTGAACTGCAGCTTCAATCACTAAGTGAATTTTCCACTGCAGCCCACAAATGTTCCACTGGAGGATCTTCAAGGGCCGCAGAGGTGGCTCACTGATTCCATCTCTGCCTGGGACTCGTCGTCCGTTGTTGGCGACTCCGGGGCCTCCTCCATCACAGACTGGAAGGACTCCTGGATGATGGCTTGAAGTTCCATTGAGTCTTTCCTGTCCAGTAGGACCACGCCCAGCATCCATGACAGGAGCTGCCTGCAGGCGCCCCTGTCCTCTGCCGACGGCAGCAGGCGACAGAGGAGCGCTGAGATGACCCCGATGGTTTTCTTCAGTCGATCCGGAAAGGATTCGACCATTACCTTTGCAGGCATTGAGCTGGACGACCCGTCGAGTCGGGGCTGGGTCACTGGGTATGTCTGGGTGGCTGTCGACACTGCAGCAGCATAAGCTGGGTGCACCCTGGGCCTGGCATGAGTGGCCATGGGCTTCCAAGTCCCCTGGCGGGGGAACCTCTGCCTGACTCTTGCCGCTCACAGTAGGGGCCTGCCCTTGGGAAGAGGCCTGCTGGCGGTATGGCAAGGAATGTTGGTGCCCAGCTGGGACCTGCTGGGCAGTGTGCCTGGCCTGTGGCTGTTTTTCCCAATGATTCTGTCTTCTTGGCCACCTTGCCATCTGACCCCGCAGTTGACCGCGCTGCTGCAAACCAGTGCCTGCCCCCTGATGCCACTGCTGGGAGCCCAGTGCTGGGAACTCGCTGGTATTGCCCTCCTGCGGTATCCGGGGAACCATGATTGGAGCCCATGCTGACTGTTGCTGGGCAGTTCCAAGGCTGGGTGGCGTCGGGGCTGTCGGGTCGTTCTGATGACGAACCTGCTGCCAGTGCTGCACCATCACAGGACAGCTCCGGTTCCAGGCATGGTGCCTCTTTGAGCAGTTGGCACACTTGGGCTCTGGCCGAAGGGCTTCGCCAGTTGGCTGTTTGAGGATTGCAATGCAGTCCTTCGAGTCGTGTGCCTTGCTGCACACACCACACTTCTTCTCTCGCTGGCAGGTGGCTGCAATATGATTGAACCCCTGGCAGTTGAAGCATTGTACTGGGCCCGACAGGTATGGTCGGGTCTTGAATCTTCACCAGACCCCAAGGTCCAGGTGCGTGGGAAGTGGACCTTTGTGTTGGATCCGCACCTGGTGGGTGGGCACCTTGCTCACCGTTGCAGTGAGTCGCTCTGCCTTGACAATATTGGGCACTTCCAAAATGGGATCCAGTGGGAGGGGCACAGGGACGTGTAAAAGCACCCCCTTGTACATCTTCTCCGAAGCAACTAGTTCCACCATGCTGGGATGGGTCACAACCAGCCCCTTCAACTCCTCGTAAGTCTTCGTCCCGAGGAATGACCAGAACCTAGTCTTCGTCCCGAGGAATGACCAGAACCTCGTTCCTGAGAGTGAACTCGCAGCAGAACTTGAGGTGGGGTAGACCTTCCAGATACCGTACAAACCCGTAGTTGGGAACCTTGAATTTGTTGAAGGCCCTGGCTGCTTGTGCCCGAGCTGAGCGGGAACTCCTCCTTCCACGTGGAGTCAGCCAGTCCCCGTCCACTGTGGAGGCTGACGCAACTGGTGTAGGGACCTGGGATGGCTCCATCCTTGCCAGTTGAGGAGCTACATCCTCCTGGCTTCCTTCCACGTCCCCCATGGCCATCTGGGGGTGCAAGTCTTCTTGGGTAGGGGATGCCGACGGACCTAGTGGCAGTTTGGTAGATACAGTAGTCTCCACTGCATCCTTGGCCTTCTTGGTGGGGGCTCCCACCTGCCCCACGTCGTCCTCCAACTCGTCCCCGCATTCCATGGAACGTTTAGGCCGCTCTCCTGGATCTGTCATGGTGACTGTAGGTGTGGGGACAGAGCCAGCAGCAGAGCTGCTGCCTGTGACCTCACAGCCGCCCACACTGGGTGCAGAGCTGTGAGGCTCAGAGCCCCAGTCAGGGCCTGTAGCCACCCTCTCGTGGCTCACTGCTCTGAAGCACTGAACACAGTCCAAGGATCACCAGTTATGACGCTAATCTGTGCATAAACTAACACAGATTTGCGAACACAACACACACTGTTTTCCAACCTTCGTCCAGTTGATAATCCTTATTTTGCTTCCTTTCCGATTCTTCCGACCTGTGTGATAATAATAATAAAATAATAATAATAAAATAATAATAATAATAATAATAATAATAATAATAATAATAATAATAATAATAATAATAAAAATAATAATAATTATTATTATTATTATTATTATTATTATTATTATTATTATTATTATTATTATTATTATTATTATTATTATATATTATAAAAAGCACTAAACCCACAAGGGTCGTGAATTGCGATACATAGAGTAAAGGCATACGAAAAGAATATTTTTCTACAGTTACCCCCCAGTGTTTGACTAGAGAAAACGTAATTCTTCCGACACTACCTACACAGCTGCTTGGTAAACAAATCTCATATTTACATAAATTTTTATTCTGAGTGTATGTATCATGTTTATATGCTATGTAATGGGTTTAATATATAATTTTGAGGAAAATATCATAGATGGATTAATGAAAATGCCTATATTGATGTAAAATAAGACATTTAGTGTGCCCAAGAGTGATTATTATTACCTAGTATTGGCGTCATGAGTAGAGAGAGACTTAGCGATTTTAATTTGTACCTGCACACCAGCTCAGTGTGTAAGTATATTTAAATACAGGTACACATAAGTATAATTATCAGAGTACATATAAAATATGCAGTAACTTTAAAACACTTGAAATTTTGGAAAGTTTCCTGACATAATAGATGTGGTCACGGAAAATGTAAACAAACCGGGTAGGGGGCGCAGTATTTAAAAGACCACTTGCCCTATACCAAATTTTGGTCATAATTTGACATCGCCGTATTAGCGGAACGCCGTAAGGCGAAACGCCGTAAAGCGGGGCCTTACTGTACTTGCTTGCTAGGTGACTGGGACAACAGGTGTAAGGAAAGATGCCCAATGTTTTCAGCCGGCTGGGGTTCAAACTACGAACAGTGTGAAGCAAGAGTGTTGCCTACCAGGCCGTGGGCCACCGTGGTTGTAGGTAATAATAAAAGCTGGATTAGCAATAACAACACCGTACTCTGAAGTCACTGATTGCAACAATAACATGAAACAAAATATGATTGGCATGTGCAAAGTAATATAGGATTTAATTTTATTTACTGCTTCCAACACCTTACAGTAAGAAACTACTAGCACTCGGCATAGGTTCCGTAGATTGGTTTTAGTCCTACCTAAACAACAGAAAACAAATTATCAAGGTAACTACATAGAATTAGAACTCCTGCAGATAGCATGTGGGGTTCCGCAAGGCAGTATTTGGGTTCCCTTATTGTTCCTGTGTTATGTGAATGACATGCTTATCAAGTGTAAAGAAATGATATGGCGATACCGACAAGATATGAACTAAACAAGCCACTTGTGGCGACATGTTTCCATTAATAAATGTCCTGAACTCTACAAAAGTGTTATTTTCCACATTAAGTGTAAGCTTCTGTTGTATTCAGACGACAATGCTCTATTAGTGTCAGGTAAAGACCCACTGTAACTAGAGTCCTGCAGCAAATGATTAGTAGACCTGGAATTTACCTGGAGAGAGTTCCGGGGGTCAACGCCCCCGCATCCCGGTCTGTGACCAGACCTCCTGGTGGATCAGAGCCTGATCAACAAGGCTGCACGCAATCCAACGTACGAGCCACAGCCCGGCTGGTCAGGTGCTTGTCCAGTGCCTGCTTGAAGACAGCCAGGGTAATCCCCCTTATGTATGCTGGGAGGCAATTGAACAGTCTCAGGCCCCTGACACTTATTGTATTGTCTCTTAACGTGCTAGTGACACCCCTCGTCTGCCGAGTCTTTTGCTTTCATTGTGAGTGATTTTCATGTGCAAGTTTGGTACTAGTCCCTCTAGGAATTTCCAGGTGTATATAATCATGTATCTCTCCTGCTTGCATTCTAGGGAGTACAGGTTCAGGAACTTCAAGCGCTTCCAGTAACTGACGTGTTTTATTTCCGTTTTGTGTGCCGTGAAGGTTCTCTGTATATTTTCTAGGTCAGCAATTTCACCTGCCTTGAAAGGTGCTGTTAGTGTGCAGCAATATTCCAGCCTAGATAGAACAAGCAATCTGAAGAGTGTCATCATGGGCTTGGCATCCAAAATTTTGAAGGTTCTCATTATTCATCCTGTCATTTTTCTAGCAAATGCGATTGATACAAAGTTATGGTCCTTAAAGGTGAGATCCTCCGACATGATCACTCCCAGGTCTTTGACGTTGGTTTCTTGCTCTATTTTGTGGCTGGACTTTGTTTTGTTCTCTGATGAAATTTTAATTTCCTCAAGTTTACCATATCGAAGTACTTGAAATTTCTCATCATTGAACTTCATATTGTTTTCTGCAGCCCATTGAAAGATTTGGTTGATGTCCGCCAGTAGCCTTGGAGTGTCTGCAATGGAAGACACTGTCATGCAGATTCGGGTGTCATCTGCAAAGGAAGACACAGTGATGTGGCTGACATCCTTGTCGAAAGCTTTTGCAAAGTCTGTATATATTACATTTGCATTCTTTTTGTCTTCTAGTGCATCTAGGACCTTGTCGTAGTGATCCAGTAGTTGGGACAGACAGGAGCGACCTGCTCTAAACTCATGTTGCCCTGGGTTGTGCAATTCATGGTATCTAGATGGGTGGCGATCTTGCTTCTTAGGACCCTTTCAAATATTTTTATGATATAGGACGATAGTGCTATCGGTCTGTAGTTCTTTGCTATTGCTTTACTGCCCTCTTTGTGGACTGGGGCTATGTCTGTTGTTTTTAGTAACTGTGGGACGACCCCAGTGTCCATGCTCCCTCTCAAAAGGATGTTAAAAGCTCGTGATAGGGGCTTCTTGCAGTTCTTGATGTACACGGAGTTCCATGAGTCTGGCCCTTGGGCAGAGTGCAAGGGCATGTCATTTATCGCGTGTTCGAAGTCATTTGGATAACATCAGATAGGCTTGTGTTTACCAAATTCTGTGGCTCTCTCATAAAAAATTCGATTTGGTCTTCGACTCTCAGTCTGGTGAGCGGCTTGCTAAAATCTGAGTCATATTGGGACTTGAGTAGCTCACTCATTTCCTTGCTGTCATCTGTGTAGGGCCCATCTTGTTTAAGTAGGGGCCCAATACTGGACGTTGTTCTCGACTTTGATTTGGCATAAGAAAAAAAATACTTTGGGTTTCTTTCGATTTTATTTATGGCTTTTAGTTCTTCCCGTGATTCCTGACTCCTATAAGATTCCTTTAGCTTTAGTTCGATGTTTGCTATTTCTCTGACCAGTGACTAAGATAAGATTTCGTTCGGATTTTTAACCCCGGAGGGTTAGTCACCCAGGATAACTCTAGAAAGTCAGTGAGTCATCGAGGACTGTCTAACTTATTTCCATTGGGGTCCTTAATCTTGTCCCCCAGGATGCGACCCACACCAGTCGACTAACACCCAGGTACCTATTTGCTGGTAGGTGAACAGGACAACAGGTGTAAGGAAACGTGTCGAAATGTTTCCACCCGCCGGGAATCGAACCCGGGCCCTCCGTGTGTGAAGAGGGAGCTTTAGCCACCAGGCCACTGGGCCACCCCTACGTATTTCAGATATATTGGCCTCTTTTACCCGCTCTGTTATTCTTTTCCATCGCCTGTAAAGGGAGCGCCTGTCTCTTTCTATTTTACATCTACTCCTCCTTTTTCTTAAAGGACTAAGCCTTGAGCATACATCGAGTGCCACCGAGTTAACCTGTTTTAGGCATAAGTTGGGGTCTGTGTTGCTTAGTATATCTTCCCAGCTTATATCGGTTAGGACTTGGTTTACTTGGTCCCACTTTATGTTCTTGTTATTGAAGTTGAGTTTGTTGAAGGCTACCTAGTGACTGATCAAATTTTATCGGTCTGGGGCACTGTGCATACATGTCTGAACCTCAATTATGTTGTGATCTGAGTATATTGTTTATGATTGCCTGGAGTTTACCTGGAGAGAGTTCCGGGTGTCAACGCCCCCGCGGCCCGGTCTGTGACCAGGCCTCCTGGTGGATCAGAGCCTGATCAACCAGGCTGTTGCTGCTGGCTGCACGCAAACCAACGTACGAGCCACAGCCCGGCTGGTCAGGAACCGACTTTAGGTGCTTGTCCAGTGCCAGCTTGAAGACTGCCAGGGGTCTGTTGGTAATCCCCCTTATGTATGCTGGGAGGCAGTTGAACAGTCTCGGGCCCCTGACACTTATTGTATGGTCTCTTAACGTGCTAGTGACACCCCTGCTTTTCATTGGGGGGATGTTGCATCGTCTGCCAAGTCTTTTGCTTTCGTAGTGAGTGATTTTCGTGTGCAAGTTCGGTACTAGTCCCTCTAGGATTTTCCAGGTGTATATAATCATGTATCTCTCCCGCCTGCATTCCAGGGAATACAGTTTTAGGAACCTCAAGCGCTCCCAGTAATTGAGGTGTTTTATCTCCGTTATGCGCGCCGTGAAGGTTCTCTGTACATTTTCTAGGTCAGCAATTTCACCTGCCTTGAAAGGTGCTGTTAGTGTGCAGCAATATTCCAGCCTAGATAGAACAAGTGACCTGAAGAGTGTCATCATGGGCTTGGCCTCCCTAGTTTTGAAGGTTCTCATTATCCATCCTGTCATTTTTCTAGCAGATGCGATTGATACAATGTTATGGTCCTTGAAGGTGAGATCCTCCGACATGATCACTCCCAGGTCTTTGACGTTGGTGTTTCGCTCTATTTTGTGGCAGTTTTCCCTAGGTGTAATGATAGTTTGTTGTCTACTAATCATTTGTTGCAGGACTCCAGTTCCAGTGTTAATACATTAGCTATGTCTTGTGGGTCATTACCTTACACTAACAGAACACTGTCATCTGCATATAGTAGGAGTTTGCACTTGACATCTAAAGGCATGTCGTTAACATAGCATAGGAATAATAAGGGACCCAGAATACTACCTTGGGGGAACTCCACATGCTGTCCGTTTTGTCGATTTTGGCAATTTGTCTCCTGTTACTAAGGTATGACTTAAACCAGTCTTCAGAACCTATACCGATAGCTTGAAGTTTCTTACATAATATAGGCCTTTTGCAGGTCTAAGGTTACCATACCTATGAGGTTCCCCTTTGACATTTAAGTTCTCATGTAATCCATCAGATTAATTAGGGAGGTGTCGGTTGAGTAAGATCTTCTGAAGCCCGATTGATAGCTATGGAGAATGTTGTTGTCATTAAGGTACTTAACTACTTGACAGTATACCGCCCTCTCTAGAATTTTGGATATTATACTGAGTAATGGTCTGAGCTATGATATGTATACCTTGTACATGTACTTGTATTCCTTGTACATGTACTTGTATACCTTGTACATTTACTTGTATACCTTGTGCATGTACTTGTGTACCTTGTACATGTACTTGTATACCTTGTACATGTACTTGTATACCTTACACATGTTCTTGTATACCTTGTACATGTACTTGTGTGGAGAAATTTTCTCCAGGAGGGGGGTATCAGCCCCCTTCAGCCCTTTCAGCCCTGAGGGGCCAAGCCCTCTCAGAAGGGGCGAGCGTCTTGTTTACTGCTAGAGTGAGTAATTGATCACAGATGCTATGCCACGTAGTCAAGTGACCTCTGCTCCTTGCAGCGGTGTTGCAAAGTGTATTTTTATAAGAGACAGTACATTCTTACTTTAGGAGGACAATTAAGGAAAATCCTGCTCCCAATTTATTACCATAGTAAAGATAGTGTACATTGTTGTCTATGCTTAAGACAGCGAGAAACAAACATTCTGCTTTGCTTCATCGAGGAGGTGACAAGGATGCAAGGTACTAGGTCAGCGTTTTTTTTGTGTACCAGGGCAGTGACGGCAAGGGGCGCTGTGGCGTCGCCAGACTATCTTTGACTCTAGGGAGAGTGACACTGACGCCAGGATAACTAGCAAAGAACACTGATCTGTGCGTTAGTGTGAACAAAGTGTCTCAAATACAATAAACATAAGAGAAATGTGATCAGCTTCTCTTGTGATACATTGTGAACAATAAAGACAAATCTTGTGGAACATAGTGTACCAGTGTGCGTTTCCTAGACAATGGAAGACGTGGACATCCAAGGACACTTCAGCTTCTATCAAGTCACCGATACCTGTCGAAGGTGTTGAGAACACCATAGCTCACGTTACAAAGAGCAAGGTATGTTACGAATTTCCTGTAGATCGGGGGATTGCGCAATTCTTGAGTCACAAGGAGTTTGTAATCAACCTATAGTCGGCAGTAAGGTGTGGACTTTTGAGTCCAAACAAGTACGAACATCGTCAGCCACCAGTGTATGAAACATGCTGACATAACACCCCCTAGGGGCAATTTATACTTACAAATTATATTTTTTTGACAGCCCATGTTGAGATGGTTTCGACAGCTTCTAGACCTCGTCTGCAGGGGCGGCTGTGTAGACGATTTGCTGTCCTTTATCAGCTAAATGTTCATATTCAAATTTATAAATTATATCTTAGCTGGTAAGGCCAATATCTTCAACAACTTGTATAACTTGTACATGTACTTGTATACCTTGTACATGTACTTGTATACCTTGTACATGTACTTGTATACCTTGTACATGTACTTGTATACCTTGTACATGTACTTATATACCTTGTACATGTACTTGTATACCTTGTACATGTACTTCTATACCTTGTACATGTACCTGTAGAAATTAATATATTATTATTAATCCCACTTTGGTCGAGCTTTCATTTCCGCACACTGGAAGTCAGGGCTCGATACGGCGCGCGTCTCAGTGGCCCTACATACCACAACAACATCCTGCCAGTGTTGTCACTGACCGTCACTGCTGCCAGTGTTGTCAATGACCTTCACTGCTGCCAGTGTTGTCACTGACCTTCACTGCTGCCAGTGTTGTCACTGACCTTCACTGCTGCCAGTGTTGTCACTGACCTTCACTACTGCCAGTGTTGTCACTGACCTTCACTTCTGCCATTGTCACTGACCTTCACTGCTGCCAGTGTTGTCACTGACCTTCACTGCTGCCAGAGTCGCCACTGACCTTCACTGCTGCCAGTGTTGTCATTGACCTTCACTGCTGCCAGTGTTTTCACTGACCTTCACTGCTGCCAGTGTTGTCACTGACCTTCACTGCTGCCAGTAATGTCACCCTGACCTTCACTGCTGCCAGTGTTGTCACTGACCTTCACTGGAGCCAGTGTTGTCACTGACCTTCACTGCTGCCAGTGTCACTGACCTTCACTACTGCCAGTGTTGTCACTGACCTTTACTAGTGCCAGTGTTACCACTGACCTTCACTGCTGCCAGTGTTGTCACTGACCTTCACTGCTGCCAGTGTTGTCACTGACCTTCATTACTGCCAGTGTTGTCACTGACCTTCACTGCTGCCAGTGTTGTCACTGAACCTCACTGCTGCCAGTGTTGTCACCCTGACCTTCACTGCTGCCAGTGTTGTCACTGACCCTCACTGCTGCCAGTGTTGTCACTGACCCTCACTGCTGCCAGTGTTGTCACTGACCTTCCCTGCTGCCAGTGTTGTCACTGACCTTCACTGCTGCCAGTGTTGTCACTGACCTTCACTTATGCCATTGTCACTGACCTTCACTGCTGCCAGTGTTGTCACTGACCTTCACTGCTGCAAGTGTTGCCACTGACCTTCACTGCTGCCAGTGTTGTCACTGACCTTCACTGCTGCCAGTGTTGTCACTGACCTTCACTGCTGCCAGTGTTGTCACTGACCTTCACTTCTGCCATTGTCACTGACCTCCTTCACTGCTGCCAGTGTTGTCACTGACCTTCACTGCTGCCAGTGTTGCCACTGACCTTCACTGCTGCCAGTGTTGTCTTTGACCTTCACTGCTGCCAGTGTTGTCACTGACCTTCACTACTGCCAGTGTTGTCTTTGACCTTCACTGCTGCCAGTGTTGTCACTGACCTTCACTGCTGCCAGTGTTGTCACTGACCTTCACTGCTGCCAGTGTTGTCACTGACCTTCACTGCTGCCAGTGTTGCCACTGACCTTCATTGCTGCCAGTAATGTCACCCTGACCTTCACTGCTGCCAGTGTCGTCACTGACCTTCACTGGTGCCAGTGTTGTCACTGACCTTTACTGCTGCCACTGTTGTCACTGACCTTCACTACTGCCAGTGTTGTCACTGACCTTTACTATTGCCAGTGTTACCACTGACCTTCACTGGTGCCAGTGTTGTCACTGACCTTCACTGCTGCCAGTGTTGTCACTGACCTTCACTACTGCGAGTGTTGTCACTGACCTTCACTGCTGCCAGTGTTGTCACTGACCCTCACTGCTGCCAGTGTTGTCACTGACCTTCACTGCTGCCAGTGTTGTCACTGACCTTCACTGCTGCCAGTGTTGTCACTGACCTTCACTGCTGCCAGTGTTGTCACTGACCTTCACTGCTGCCAGTGTTGTCACTGACCTTCACTTCTGCCATTGTCACTGAACTTCACTGCTGCCAGTGTTGTAACTGACCTTTACTGCTGCCAGTGTTGCCACTGACCTTCACTGCTGCCAGTGTTATCATTGACCTTCACTGCTGCCAGTGTTGTCACTGACCTTCACTGCTGCCAGTGTTGTCACTGACCTTCACTGCTGCCAGTGTTGTCACTGACCTTCACTGCTGCCAGTGTTGTCACTGACCTTCACTGCTGCCAGTGTTGTCACCCTGACCCTCACTGCTGCCAGTGTTGTCACTGAGCCTCACTGCTGCTAGTGTTGTCACTGACCTTCACTGCTGCCAGGGTTGTCACTGACCTTCACTGCTACCAGTGTTGTCACCATGACCTTCACTGCTGCCAGTGTTGTCACTGACCTTCACTGCTGCCAGTGTTGCCACTGACCTTCACTGCTGCCAGTGTTGTCACCCTGACCCTCACTGCTGCCAGTGTTGTCACTGACCCTCACTGCTTCCAGTGTTGTCACTGACCTTCACTGCTGCCAGTGTTGTCACTGACCTTCACTGCTGCCAGTGTTGTCACCGACCTTCACTGCTGCCAGTGTTGTCACCCTGACCTTCACTGGTGTCAGTGTTGTCACTGACCTTCACTGCTGCCAGTGTTGTCACTGACCTTCACTGCTGCCAGTGTTGTCACCCTGACCTTCACAAGTGTCAGTGTTGTCACTGACCTTCACTGCTGCCAGTGTTGTCACTGACCCTCACTGCTGCCAGTGTTGTCACTGACCCTCACTGCTGCCAGTGTTGTCACTGACCTTCACTGCTGCAAGTGTTGTCACTGACCTTCACTGGAGTTTATCTGGAGTTTACCTGGAGTGATTTCCGGGGGTCAACGCCCCCGCGGCCCGGTCTGTGACCAGGTCTCCTGGTGGATCAGAGCCTGATTAACCAGGCTGTTACTGCTGGCTGCACGCAAACCAACGTACGAGCCACAGCCCGGCTGGTCAAGTACCGACTTTAGGTGCTTGTCCAGTGCCAGCTTGAAGACTGCCAGGGGTCTGTTGGTAATCCCACTTATGTATGCTGGGAGGCAGATGAACAGTCTCGGGCCCCTGACACTTATTGTATGGTCTCTTAACGTGCTAGTGACACCCCTGCTTTTCATTGGGGGGATGTTGCATCGTCTGCCATGTCTTTTGCTTTCGTTGTGAGTGATATTCGTGTGCAAGTTCGGTACTAGTCCCTCTACGGTTTTCCAGGTGTACATAATCATGTATCTCGCCTGCGTTCCAGGGAATACAGGTTTAGGAACCTCAAGCGCTCCTAGTAATTGAGGTGTTTCATCACTGTTATGCGCGCCATGAAGGTTCTCTGTACATTTTCTAGGTCAGCAATTTCACCTGCCTTCAAAGGTGCTCTTAGTGTGCAGCAATATTCCAGCCTAAATAGAACAAGCGACCTGAAGAGTGTCATCATGGGATTGGCATCCCTAGTTTTGAAGGTTCTCATTATCCATCCTGTCATTTTTCTAGCAGATGCGATTGATACAATGTTATGGTCCTTGAAGGTGAGATCCTCCGACATGATCACTCCCAGGTCTTTGACGATGGTGTTTCGCTCTATTTTGTGGAAGGAATTTGTTTTGTACTCTGATGAAGTTTTAATTTCCTCATGTTTACCATATCGGAGTAATTGAATTTTCTCATCGTTGAACTTCATATTGTTTTCTGCAGCCCACTGAAAGATTTGGTTGATGTCTGCCTGGAGCCTTGCAGTGTCTGCATTGGAAGACACTGTCATGCAGATTCGGGTGTCATCTGCAAAGGAAGACACGGTGCTGTGGCTGACATCCTTGTTTATGTCAGATATGAGGATGAGGAACAAGATTGGGGCGAGTACTGTGCCTTGTGGAACAGAGCTTTTCACCGTAGCTGCCTCAGACTTTATTGATTAATACTCTTTGTGTTCTGTTTGTGAGGAAATTATAGATTCATCTACCAAGTTTTCCTGTCATTCCTTTAGCAAGCATTTTGTGCGCTATTACGCCATGGTCACACTTGGTTGTACCATAGTCATCATTGGTTGAGTCATAATTATCATTGGTTGTGCCATAGTTATCATTGGCTGTGGCATAGGTGTCATTGGTTGTGTCATAGTTATCATTGGTTGTGCCATAGTTGTCATTGGCTATGTCACAGTTATCATTGGTTGTGTCATAGTTGTCATTAGTTGTGTCATAGTTGTCATTGGTTGCATCCTATTTATCATTGGTTGTGTCATAGTTATCATTGGTTGTGTCATAGTTATCATTGGTTGTGTCATAGTTATCATTGGTTGTTTCTTAGTTATCATTGGCTGTGTCACAGTTATCATTGGTTGTGTCATAGTTATCATTGGTTGTGTCATAGTTATCATTGGTTGTGTCATAGTTATCATTGGTTGTGTCATAGTTATCATTGGTTGTGTCATAGTTATCATTGGTTGTGTCATAGTTATCGTTGGTTGTGTCATAGTTATCATTGGTTGTGTCTTAGTTATCATTGGTTGTGTCTTAGTTATCATTGGTTGTGTCATAGTTATCATTGGTTGTGTCATAGTTATCATTGGTTGTGTCATAGCTATCATTGGCAGTGTTATAGCTGTCGTTGGTTGTGCATTAGTTATCATTGGTTATGTCATAGTTATCATTGGTTTTGTCATAGTTATCATTGGTTGTGTCATAGTTATCATTGGTTGTGTCATAGTTATCATTGGTTGTTTCTTAGTTATCATTGGTTGTGTCATAGTTATCATTGGTTGTGTCTTAGTTATCATTGGTTGTGCATTAGTTATCATTGGTTGTTTCATAGTTATCATTGGTTGTGTCATAGTTATCATTGGTTGTGTCTTAGTTATCATTGGTTGTGTCATAGTTATCATTAGTTGTGTCTTAGTTATCATTGGTTGTGCATTAGTTATCATTGGTTGTATCATAGTTATCATTGGTTGTGTCATAGTTATCATTGGTTGTGTCATAGTTATCATTAGTTGTGTCATAGTAATCATTGGTTGTGTCATAGTTATCATTGGTTGTGTCATAGTTATCATTAGTTGTGTCATAGTTATCATTGGTTGTGTCATAGTTATCATTAGTTGTGTCATAGTTATCATTGGTTGTGTCATAGTTATCATTGGTTGTGTCATAGTTATCATTGGTTGTGTCATAGTTATCATTGGTTGTGTCATAGTTATCATTAGTTGTGTCATAGTTATCATTGGTTGTGTCATAGTTATCATTGCCGGTGTCACAGTTATCATCGGTTGTGTCATAGTTATCATTGGTTGTGTCATAGTTATCATTGGTTGTGTGATAGTTATCATTGGTTTTGCATTAGTTATCATTGGTTGTGTCTTAGTTATCATTGGTTGTGTCATAGTTATCATTGGTTGTGTCATAGTTATCATTGGTTGTGTCATAGTTATCATTGGTTGTGTCATAGTTATCATTGGTTGTTTCATAGTTATCATTGGTTTTGTCATTGTTATCATTGGTTGTGCATTAGTTATCATTTGTTTTGTCATAGTTATCATTGGTTGTTTCATAGTTATCATTGGTTGTGCATTGTTTATCATTGGTTGTTTCATAGTTATCATTGGTTGTGTCATAGTTATCATTGGTTGTGTTATAGTTATCATTGGTTGTGTCATAGTTATCATTGGTTGTGTCATAGTTATCATTGGCAGTGTTATAGCTATCGTTGGTTGTGCATTAGTTATCATTGGTTGTGTATCAGTTATCATTGGTTATGTCATAGTTATCATTGGTTTTGTCATAGTTATCATTGGTTGTGCATTAGTTATCATTGGTTGTGTCATAGTTATCATTGGTTGTGCATTGTTTATCATTCGTTGTTTCATAGTTATCATTGGTTTTGTCATAGTTATCATTGGTTGCGCATTAGTTATCATTGGTTGTGTCATAGTTATCATTGGTTGTGCATTAGCTATCATTTGTTGTCTCATAGTTATCATTGTTTGTGTCATAGTTATCATTAGTTGTGTCATAGTTATCATTAGTTGTGTCTTAGTTATCATTGGTTGTGTCATAGTTATCATTGGTTGTGTCATAGTTATCATTGGTTGTGTCATAGTTATCATTGGTTGTGCAATAGCTATCATTACCTGGAGTTTACCTGGAGAGAGTTCCGGGGGTCAACGCCCCCGCGGCCCGGTCTGTGACCAGGCCTCCTGGCGGATCAGAGCCTGATCAACAAGGCTGTTGCTGCTGGCTGCACGCAAACCAACGTACGAGCCACAGCCCGACTGCTCAGGAACCGACTTTAGGTGCTTGTCCAGTGCCAGCTTGAAGACTGCCAGGGGTCTGTTGGTAATCCCCCTTATGTATGCTGGGAGGCAGTTGAACAGTCTCGGTCCCCTGACACTTATTGTATCGTCTCTTAAGGTGCTAGTGACACCCCTGCTTTTCATTGGGGGGATGTTGCATCGTCTGCCAAGTCTTTCGTAGCTTTCGTAGTGAGTGATTTTCGTGTGCAAGTTCGGTACTAGTCCCTCTAGGATTTTCCAGGTGTATATAATCATGTGTCTCTCCCGCCTGCGTTCCAGGGAATACAGGTTTAGGAACCTCAAGCGCTCCTAGTAATTGAGGTGTTTTATCTCCGTTATGCGCGCCGAGAAGGTTCTCTGTACATTTTCTTGGTCAGCAATTTCGCCTGCCTTGAAAGGTGCTGTTAGTGTGCAGCAATATTCCAGCCTAGATAGAACAAGTGACCTGAAGATTGTCATCATGGGCTTGGCATCCCTAGTTTTGAAGGTTCTCATTATCCATCCTGTCATTTTTCTAGCAGACGCGATTGATACAATGTTATGGTCCTTGAAGGTGAGATCCTCCGACATAATCACTCCCAGGTCTTTGACGTTGGTGTTTCGCTCTATTTTGTGGCCAGAATTTGTTTTGTACTCTGATGAAGATTTAATTTCCTCGTGTTTACCATATCTGAGTAATTGAAATTTCTCTTCGTTGAACTTCATATCTTTTTCTGCAGCCCACTAAAAAGATTTGGTTGATATCCGTTTGGAGCCTTGCAGTGTCTGCAATGGAAGACACTGTCATGCAGATTCGGGTGCCATCTGCAAAGGAAGACACGGTGCTGTGGCTGACATCCTTGTCTATGTCGGATATGAGGATGAGGAACAAGATGGGAGCGAGTACTGTGCCTTGTGGAACAGAGCTTTTCACCGTAGCTGCCTCGGATTTTACTCTGTTGACGACCACTCTCTGTGTTCTGTTAGTGAGGAAATTATAGATCCATCGACCGACTTTTCCTGTTATTCCTTTAGCACGCATTTTGTGCGCTATTACGCCATGGTCACACTTGTCGAAGGCTTTTGCAAAGAATGTATATATTACATCTGCATTTTTTTGGTCTTCTAGTGCATTTAGGACCTTGTTGTAGTGATCCAATAGTTGAGACGGACAGGAGCGACCTGTTCTAAACCCATGTTGCCCTGGGTTGTGTAACTGATGGGTTTCTAGATGGGTGGTGATCTTGCCTCTTAGTGCCCTTTCAATGATTTTTATGATATGGGATGTTAGTGCTATCGGTCTGTAGTTCTTTGCTGTTGCTTTACTGCCCCCTTTGTGGAGTGGGGCTATGTCTGTTGTTTTTAGTAACTGTGGGACGACCCCCGTGTCCATGCTCCCTCTCCATAGGATGGAAAAAACTCGTGATAGGGGCTTCTTGCAGTTCTTGATTAACACGGAGTTCCATGAGTCTGGCCCTGGGGCAGAGTGCATGGGCATGTCATTTATCGCCTATTCGAAGTCATTTGGCGTCAGGATAAGATCGGATAGGCATGTGTTAACCAAATTTTGTGGCTCTCTCATAAAAAATTCATTTTGATCTTCGACTCTCAGTCTGGTTAGTGGCTTGCTAAAAACTGAGTCATATTGGGACTTGAGTAGCTCACTCATTTCCTTGCTGTCATCTGTGTAGGACACATCTTGTTTAAGTAGGGGCCCAATACTGGACGTTGTTCTCGACTTTGATTTGGCATAGGAGAAGAAATACTTTGGGTTTCTTTTGATTTCATTTATGGCTTTTACTTCTTCCCGCGATTCATGACTCCTATAAGATTCCTTTAGCTTAAGTTCGATGGTTTCTATTTCTCTGACCAGTGTCTCCCTACGCATTTCAGATATATTGACCTCTTTTAGCCGCTCTGTTATTCTTTTCCGTCGCCTGTAAAGGGTGCGCCTGTCTCTTTCTATTTTACTTCTACTCCTCCTTTTTCTTAGAGGAATAAGCCTTGTGCATACATCGAGTGCCACCAAGTTAATCTGTTCTAGGCATAAGTTGGGGTCTTTGTTTCTTAGTATATATTCCCAGCTTATATCGGTTAGGACTTGGTTTACTTGGTCCCACTTTATGTTTTTGTTATTGAAGTTGAATTTGGTGAATGCTCCCTCGTGACTAGTCTCATTATGTCGGACTGGGGCTCCACGCATACATGTCTGAACCTCAATTATGTTGTGATCTGAGTATATTGTTTTTGATATGGTGACATTTCTTATCAGATCATCATTGTTAGTGAAGATGAGGCCTAGTGTATTCTCCAGTCTAGTAGGCTCTATTATTTGCTGGTTTAAATTGAATTTTGTGCAGAGATTTAAAAGCTCGTGTGAGGTGAGTTTTCATCAGAGCTGCCTCCTGGTGTTATTACTGCAACAATATTATTTGTTATATTCCTCCATTTGAGGTGCCTTAAGTTGAAATCCCCCAGGAGCAAGATGTTGGGTGCAGTAGCTGGAAGATTTTCCAGACAGGGGTCAATTTTTAACAGCTGTTCCTGGAATTGCTGGGATGTTGCATCCGGAGGCTTGTAGACTACCACAATGACTAGGTTCTGGTTCTCGACCTTTACTGCTAAAACTTCCACTACATCATTTGAGGCAGTTCTGTGCAAACAACTGACTCTGCAATGTACAGGCCAACCCATCCCCCCCCTTTTGCCTCTTCACTCTGTCACATCTGTATAGGTTGTAACCTGGGATCCATATTTCGTTGTCCAAGGGATCCTTTATGTGGGTCTCAGTGAAAGCCGCGAACATTGCCTTTGCCTCTGCAAGCAGTCCACGGATGAAAGGTATTTTGTTGTTTGTTGCTGGCTTTAAACCCTGTATATTTGCAAAGAAGAATATCATCGGACTGGTGGTATAGTTGGTACTGGGGGGGGGGGATTTTTTTTTCCGGCATTAGTATCTGTATCTGTTGGTTTAGAGTGGAGGCCATCGACTGTGGTTCCACTCCACGAATGACTGGATTTGGTGTACGATTTCTGCCATTTCCTGCCAGTTTTTTTTCCTTCCTGGCACTAAAAAACCTCTCCCTCTTGAGTGGCTGTGGCTACCCAGGTTTTCCCTTGGCCTGGATGTTTTGTATCTTTTTGTCCCCTTTAGATGGTGTGCCTGGCAATTTAAGTTATAGCACAGTCTTTCCTGTACTGAAGAGTTTCCGTTTGCCTTGGGTTTCTGTGACTGTATTCCCTGTTGGTGCATGTTTCCCTGTCTTATTCCTATCCTCCCTAGCACCAACAATGGAGCTCCCACCAGTTATTTTTGGTAATACATCCTCACTATTGCTAGTGGAGTCCTCTTGTTTGCTATTTCCTGTGGTATTTCTAGTTTGCAATATTGGTTTTATCTTATCTTTGACTACACTTGTTTCCCCACTACGGCTCCTGTCCCCTATGAGGTCATTTATATGTATTCCTTCCTGCGTATTATTCCCGACTACCTGGACAAAATCTCCAGCTTCACCATTACTGTCTCCCAGGACAGCACCTCCAGCTTCACCATTACTGTCTCCCAGGACAGCACCTCCAGCTTCACCATTACTGTCTCCCAGGACAGCACTATCAGCCCCACATTTACTGACTACCAGGACATCACCTCCTGCCTTACAGTTTCTGACTACATGGCCAGTATCAAGGGCAGTACCATTCAGCCCAGACTTTTTACGTTCCCATCTGTTGTAGAATGCTTCCAGGTTGTCTATGAAAGCAGCTTTGATGTTATCCTCTTTTAATACCCTTGTGATTTTAGTCCACAGATTTATCTCATTTGGGCATACCCAAAAAGACTTCCCTGTTTTAATACTGCTTCTAGCTAGTTCTTGGATATCTGCACAAGGGGCGTGACACCAATTTCCACAAAAATGACAATTTATCCATGTGGAAACCCGTTTGTTTGATTAACTGTAGACTATACAGGGCTTCATAATGATTTGAATGGTTGATTTACTGTAATTCTACTAGCAACCTCTTGAATATTCTATTAATAACCTCCATAAATGAAGCTCTAGCTATTTGTATTTCTATTTCTAACTTTACTTGTATATTGGACAGCTTACCGTGTACGTTCCTGATTTATATTTATTGTTTGTGTTTGATAAGGGCGCCTACAACCCCATGTGTTTACAATCTGCTTTATTGTCCAACGAATCCGTTTGAAACCAGTCAAGGGTTCGGACCAGTCATTGGTTGTGCCACAGTAATCATTGTTTGTACTATAGTTATAATTTGTTGTGCATTAGTTATCATTGGTTTTGTCATAGTTACCATTCGTTGTGTCATAATTTTCATTTGTTGTGTCATAGTTATTATTGGTTATGCCATAGTTATCATTGGTTGTGCCATAGTTATCGTTGGTTGCGCCCTAGTTATCATTGGTTGTGCCTTAGGTACCATTGGTTGTGTTATAGTTATCATTGGTTGTGCCTTAGGTACCATTGGTTGTGTTATAGTTATCATTGGTTGTGTCATAGTTATTTTTGGTTGTGTCATAGTTTTCATTGGTTGTGCCTTAGTTATCAATGGTTGTGCCAGAGTTATCATTGGTTGTGCCTTAATTATCATTTGTTGTTTCGTAGTTATCATTGATTGTGCCATAGTTATCATTGATTGTGCCTTAGTTATCATTGGCTGTGTCATAATTATCATTGGTTGTGTCATACTTATCTATGATTGTGCCATAGTTATCATTGGTTGTGCCTTAGTTATCGTTGGTTGTGTCATAGTCAGCATTGGTTGTGCCTTAATTATCATTGGTTGTGCCTTAGTTATCATTGATTGTGTCATAGTTATCATTAGTTGTGCCTTAGTTACCATTGGTTGTGTCATAGTTATCATTGGTTGTGTCATAGTCAGCATTGGTTGTCCCTGAGTTATCATTATTAGTGCCGTAGTTATCATTGTTTGTGCCCTATTTATCATTGTCACTTCAGAGACAGATATGATTGCCAGACATAGATAAGATGAGCAGTTGGAAGAGCACCACCACTAGTAGCAACCAGTCTACCACAAATAAGAGTATCAGCAACTACACCATGTTGTGTTGGTCAGTGAGAGTACTACTGCTGGGTCTACTGTTACTGACTGTTACCGCCCTCAACACTGAACAACATGACGTAGGTCCTACTGATGATCTCTGTTTTAAAGTTCAACGTTATCTGTATAGGATATTGTTGTACTGTAGTGATGTTCTTTATTGTAGAGGTTAATAATACATTTATAGGGCGCTGTTGTACTGTAAGAGAGGTACTGAAAAGTAAAAATCTAGAAAGCGTAAGACAGTTCCTAATGTGCTTGCCAGATATATACAACTAGTGGAAAACAAGGGGTAAGGAACAAGAAAAGGGAGAAAGTGCAAATAAAGGTAACAACGAAGGAAAAGAACAAAACATGGGTACAAAACATAGAGGAAAAGGAAAGGGAGGAAGAGAAAGCAAAAGCAGGAACAAACCGAAATGAAATAAGGGAAGAAAAACACAAAGATGAAAGAGAACAAGATAACTCAGATCAGGTGGCATAACTTGGGAACGACACAAAATCAGTAAATATAGATAGTCAGTACATTTGCAGATACTAAGCACAAGGTATGTGGTTATATGGCAGAACTTGCTGGAATAAACACACCAGAAAATGTGCCGACATGTTGAGGAAGGGAAAGTGTCGTTCTGACAAAGAGTGCAGCAGCAGGTACTTCCATCCAGTGATGTGTAAAGCTTCAACACAGTCCAGAGAATGTTATAACCTGAGCTGCTCAGACCTTCATGTAAAAGGAACGTGACGATAAAAGAGAAACCAGAGATAAGGAAAATGAACAGCAATATTTTTTATATACATAAAGAGAAACGATCCGACCAAAGAAAGAGACAAAAAGAGAGAAAAGTACAGAGGGGAGGGCGCAGATGGGCAGCAAAATGGGACATACCAAACCAATCATCAGCCCATCAGGGCAGAATAAACAACCAAATGCAAAGTTAGTACTGGAGAAACCAGGAGTATGTACACCAGGGGTCATACCAGGTAGTACATCACCAGTGGTATGTACACAAGGGGTCATATCAGGTAGTACATCACCAGTGGTATGTACACCAGGGGTCATATCAGGCAGTACATAACCAGTGGTATGCACACCAGAGGTCATACCAGGTAGTACATCACCAGTGGTATGTACACCAGGGGTCATATCAGGCAGTACATAACCAGTGGTATGCACACCAGAGGTCATACCAGGTAGTACATCACCAATGGTATGTACACAAGGGGTCATATCAGGTAGTACATCACCAGTGGTATGTACACCAGGGGTCATATCAGGCAGTACATAACCAGTGGTATGCACACCAGAGGTCATACCAGGTAGTACATCACCAGTGGTATGTACACAAAAGATCATACCAGGTAGTACATCACCAGTGGTAAGTACACCAGGGGTCATACAAGGCAGTACATCACCAGTGGTATGTACACCAGGGTTCATACCAGGCAGTACATCATCAGTGGTATCTACACAAGGGGTCATACCAGGCAGTACATCACAAGTGGTATGTACACCAGGGGTCATGCCAGGAAGTACATCACCAGTGGTATGTACACCAGGGGTCATACCAGGTAGTACATCACCAGTGGTATGTACACCAGGGGTCATACAAGGCAGTACATCACCAGTAGTATGTACACCATGATTCATACCAGGCAGTACATCACCAGTGGTATGTACACCAGTGCTCGTACCAGGTACTACATCACCAGTGGTATGTACACCAGGGGTCATACCAGACAGTACATCACAAGTGGTATGTACACCAGGGGTCATACCAGGTAGTACATTTCCAGTGGTATGTACACTAGGGGTCATACAAGGTAGTACATCACCAGTGGTATGTACACCAGGGGTCATACCAGGCAGTACATCACCAGTGGTATGTACACCATGGGTCATACTCTCAGTAGTAGTAACCAGTTACCAGTAACCAGTGTACCAGTAGATGACTCACTACCAACCGTCTCTGCCTGAATCACTGACTGTATTCATATTGTTGCTGACCACAGCAGTATTTCAAAGACCCCCTCACATATGGGTACTGTCAGTCAGTCTAGCCAAGAGAGAGCAAGGAGGCAGGTTCGGCTGTTTGGCCCTTCCACATACTTATCCGTTAAATATACGTACTTCCAGCCTACGTGAGTATTACTTTACCCTATCCACGTGTTCGAACCCCACATGATAAATGGTGGCAACGGTGTGGAGCGTGGATTTAAGCTTTTTAAGGGTATTTCAAGACGTTAGAAGACTGTTTGTGAGTAGCCGGCAGGTCAAAGGTGAACCGTCTCAGCTAGCCGCTACTCGCTCCCCTCACAACCTCCACCCTCCAGCCTGCAAGCCTGTTGCAGCCGTTTTTTCAAGCTTCCTGGCTTAGTTCGTGTGCTAATTGCTTCAATCTCCGAGGGGTTGACCCGGATTTTGCAATTAAGCCAGTCAGTAAGCCAGACTGTGGAAGTGAACGCCAGTCAGCCTATCATCCAGCCTGTCTCCTGTCATCCACCTGCTCCTCCGTGCTGTGTGCATCGTTACACGTCTTCCAGTCAGCCATTCTCGTGGGTTAAGCCAGTCAGCCAACCCAGCTTCTAACCCAGCTGAGAGAGAGAAGTAAGCCACGCAAGTTCCTCTGAAGTTCCTCTGAAGTATTGTTTCATATATCGCTTTGTGCTCCCAGTTGGATGCTTGGATGCTAAGAGTGGTCTTCACCATCCCTGTGGCATAGTGGCTTATCAAGCCACCTTCGTGGGTAGTGAGTGGAGTGCGCGCCAGTGAGCGCCAGCGAGCGTCACACCCACCACCACCCATCCACTCTACTCACACCACCACCACCACCACCCACCTCATCTACCTGTGGTTGTTTGCACCCTTGTACCGGGTCCTAATACTGTTTTGGCTCACATAATTGGTCAAGAGATTGTAGCTGAGCGCCACCGATAAAGCCAGTTATGTGAGTTCACCGAGAAAGCGCATTTCTTCACGACGACAGTGTGAGTGTCGGCGTCATCACCGCGCAGGACAACCTTCCTCATCACCAGTCATCCCGTCGACTCCTCCAGACTTCAGTGATAATTTTCTGTTTAGAGACATTTTTCTTGCATTTAAAGACATTTGCGTGTGTGAGACATTTATAGTGAATTTCTTGTGTACTCTAAACCTTGTGTTTTCAGTGTAGACTCAGTGTTTCTTTGACTCGTTATTTTTGCAATATTTTTCAGTGTTATTCGCTCATCTCATATTTTTTTATCTGTGTTTTTTTTTTGGCTACTCTCTGTCTGTAGTAAGTATTATTGTGTAGTGTACCAGTCAGTCACTCTGTGTGAAGTGATTCATTCATTTTTTTTGTATTCTTTCAGCATTGTATTCTCCAGTAATTGTCATTGTAGTTCATGCAGTGATATTCACCCCAGTATACCAAATTATACATTTATTTCTATGTGTGTACTTTTTTTTCGTATGCCAGCAGTGTCTCATTCCTCTAATTTTTTCGCAGACTTGTGTACCATTATTTTTGCTAGCAAATTTTTGTCGTATCAGTCACAGCAAGATTTTGTTGTAAGAATATACTAAAATAATGAATACGTGATTAAGTGTTGTGTGCCCCGCCACTTGTAAGTGTTACACTTGCCTCACCACTTGTATGTGTTACACTTCCCGTTTTATTCCTTTGTTTTATTTTTATTCCTATTTTTTATATTTCTTTGAACAAATTCATTCTTAATGTAATTTCAATTACTTTTAACGTAAAGTGTTTTCTTTACTCTGTTTGAGTAAATTGTTTTGTCTAATTTACAATTAAGAGTTAAAGTGTTCAATCAGTTTTTCTTCATATTTTTATTTTATTATTTAACCTGAGTTTTCCCAGTGAGACTTTATTATTGCAGTGATTATTTCTACACCTTATTTTGTTGCACTTGTTCTGCAGTGAATTATTTTGTTGCACTTGTTCTGCAGTGAATTATTTTGTTGCACTTGTTCTGCAGTGAATTATTTTCTTTTATTGATATTTTTATGCATTATTATTCTCAGTTCATTATTGCATCTTGTTTTTCATTTTATTAATTTTCCTGATGTTGTCTTTGCATTATATTTTAATTTTGTTTATGCATTCTTAGAAAATATTTAAATTTCCCAGTTATCTCTCGTTGCATACAATTTAGTGATTTTATTTTATACTTTTTACATTGATTTAAAATTTTATTAGTTAATTCCTTTATTAGCAAGAGTAAAGACAGCTCATTTTGCATTTAATTCAGTCTCCAGTAATATTTTTACTTGTATATTTCAATGTAATTTTTTTTTCTTGGCCAATAGTCCTTTACATTGAGTTGTCCTTCCTCTTGCAGTGTATCTTAGACATTTTTTTATTACTTATGCAGAATTGTTAAGCATTTTCTTCCACTTAAGCTTACTGTGTCATTTCTCTATTTTTTTTTTTTTTTTGCCTTATGTCCTTGAGTAAGTTCCCTGAGATCATGTCCCAGTCACTTTTGAATGTTCACTTAGTGTATCATGCCAGTCAAAGTCAATATGAATCAGTCCACAGTACCAACATTCCCTTACTGACTGAAAGACAATACCTAGCCCTTGAGCAATGTGTTTGTTCTCACAGCTTGTATCTGAGATTTGTTAAAGTGCTGCGAAATGTGAAGTTCAGATTAAGTTCCTATAGATCCGTGAATTACTTATTAACGTAGCCGAGCGGTCAGGCACTAGTAATACTGTCACTCCTGTCTGGACTCCAGCCACAATATCACGCACGCAGGATAGTGCCTTGAGTGCACTACTATCCTTGCAATGGCGACTTGTTCAAGTATTCGTTCCTTCCCAGGGGACGCTTTGAGAAGAACTTTACTTGCAACGAGTTATGCCATCTCTTGCTGATGCCACAAGCCGTTGCAGAAAGACGTTTCTGTGGCTAGTGTGCTCACTTGAGTGTTGTTGTTGTCCCTTGTGTTTCAGATTGTGATCCCATCCTAGTTGACAGTAATCAGTGCATTGTAAGAAGTTATTTCTCGAGTAACTTCCACGTTGTTAACGTTTGTAAGTGAAGTTTATAGCTGATACCTCGTGTCACTGTGTGCGACTCAGATTGAATATCAGCATTGTTCACCGTGTTCATTTCTTTTCTCCTGTGCTTGCAGTTTGAGATAGTAGATTCGTTCTCCCTTGCTCATATTGCGTGTTATAGCGTTAATTTTTTTCAACCGGGGGGAGTCATCCACTCCACCGAGTTTGTTCATTCCTCCAGTAAGAAAGAACCGATCCCTTGTGTTCTGGTGATTCGATTCCTGCTCCAGGAAGATCTTATTCTGACTGTGAAGCCACCAGCACCCATCAGTGACTTTGTCATGAACCAAGAATTACTGTATCGAACAGCCGAGTTGGGTACTCCTAGCAGAAGAGTATACCAGTTAGTAATTCCACAGTCACTAGTGAATGTAGCCTTACAGCTAGTTCACGATGTACCAGGTGTTGCACACCCTGGTATGGATCGTTCAGTAAAACAAGCCAGATTGAAATACTTTTGGCCTCGTATGGCAACTGATATTTCTGAGTATGTTAAGAAATGTAGTGTCTGCATGCAACATAAAGGTAATGCTAATGGCCCTAATCCAATCCAAGTGTATCCAACTACTAGCGAACCGTGGGAAAGAGTTGCGCTAGATTTGTTAACTAATTTCCAATGTTCCCTCCAAGGCAACAAACATCTGTGTGTTATGGTAGACCATTTCACCAGATATTGTGAGTTAGTTCCTATTGCAGATAAGACTGCCGAGACAGTAGCTAAAGCGTTTAAAGAACGCATTATCTGCAGGCATACCACCCCTAAGTCCCTAGTAACAGATAATGGAGGTGAATTCTGTAATGAGATTCTTGAAAATTTGTGTACCTTGTACAAGATCTCTAAATCCACCATTGTTCCTCATCATCCTGCCAGCAATGGGTTAGCGGAACGAACCAATAAGAAAGTACTTGATGTCTTGAGAGCCACTATCAATCCCAACAGTGAAACTTGGGATGAAGTTATACCTGATGTGCAGTGTGCTATAAATTCTGCTTACAATGTTTCTATAGGTGACACTCCACATTATGCATTGTACGGTGTAGATAAACGTTTGCCTTATGAGTTGTTATATTCTAATCCGAAACCAAATTACAACCCTGATGATTTCATAGCAACTCGTACCAGCTTAGCTCAAAGTGTTTTTAGAAGAATCCGTGAAACACTTCATAAATCAACAGCAGAATTTACAAGAGTCGCAAACACTCGAGCAAAGCCATCCAAAATCAAAGTAGGTTCGAGAGTTATGCTGACTAACTTTAACAAAACGTCTGCAATGCCAAAGCTTGATCAAAAGTTTGTTGGTCCTTATCGAGTAGTTGAACATATCACTGGTAATAAGTATAAGGTTAGAGAGATTAGTACTGGTCAGTATAAAGAATCGCATTTAGATCATATGAAGTTAGTATGTGATGATAATGATGTTCCAACCCAGACTAATGTGACAGACTCTGACAATCCTCCTGATCCTGTACTCTCTTCCTCTGATACTCAGTCAGACGATCAACCTGAATGTCGTTATTCCCTACGTACACGACAGGTATTGAGAAATCCTCAAGTATCATTTGTAACTTCCAATTCAGATTTGCCTCAAATACAGCATGAGTTAGCCAATGCAACAGAGTTTGATCCTCCCAGAGATGACACCCATTCTGCATATGTCAATCTTACCCTAGCAGAGTTGGGGTTAAATGTAAATAACCTGTATAGATGAATAATTACAGTATCAACTTATCAGTATTCAAGAATTTTTTTTTTTTGTGTTCACGTTCTCTCCGAATTCTGAGAGTTAACAGTCTAGATTTGAGTGCACCGAATCTGCCTTTCTGTTAAACACTTCTTTCTTTGTATATATTCCTTCCTCAGAATCCGTAGATCACATGAATACAGATCGATCGATCAAATTTTTTTTTATCACTTCTCTATTGTGTAATCTCATCGTTGAGTTTCTTCGATGAGTTGTGCTATATTATACCTTGTATTGCATTACAGTTTCAGTTACGTAAGCTTCCATTCCAATGTTCTACTTATGTATGTTATAATGTTCAATTGTTGTGTACTTTGACATTGTATAGAATCAGCCCAAGCCGTATACCTGCCATCTCTAGTTTGTATTAGTTGTATGTCGGGACGACATACGTTAGCGTCGCCGAGCTCTCAGTAGTAGTAACCAGTTACCAGTAACCAGTGTACCAGTAGATGATTCACTACCAACCGTCTCTGCCTGAATCACTGGCTGTATTCATATTGTTGCTGACCACAGCAGTATTTCAAGCACCCCCTCGCCCATGGGCACTCCTCAGTCAGTCTAGCCAAGGGGCAGAGAGAGGCAGGTTCAGCTGTGGCGCCTTTCCACATACTTCAGTAACAATATACGTACTTCCAGCCTACGTGAGTATTTTTACCCAATCCACGTGTTCGAACCCCACATGATATCACCAGTGGTATGTACACCAGGGGACATACCAGGGAGTACACCACCAGTGGCATGTACACAAGGGGTCATAACTGGCAGTACATCACCAGTGGTATGTACACCAGGGGTCATACCAGGTAGTACATCACCAGTGGTATGTACACCAGGGGTCATACCAGGTAGTACATCACCAGTGGTATGTACACCAGGGGTCATACCAGGTAGTACATCACCAGTGGTATGTACACCAGGGGTCATACCAGGTAGTACATAACCAGTAGAATGTATACAAGGGCCATACTAGGTAGTACTTCTCCAGTGGTATGTATACCAGGGGTCATACCAGGTAGTACATCACCAGTGGTATGTACACCAGGGGTCATACCAGGTAGTACATCACCAGTGGTATGTACACCAGGGGTCATACCAGGTAGTACATCACCAGTGGTATGTACACCATGGGTCATACCAGGTAGTACATCACCAGTGGTATGTACACCAGGGGTCATACCAGGTAGTACATCACCAGTGGTATGTACACAAGGGGTCATACCAGGTAGTACATCACCAGTGGTATGTACACCAGGGGTCATACCAGGCAGTACATCACCAGTGGTATGTACACCAGGGGTCATACCAGGTAGTACATCACCAGTGGTATGTACACCAGGGGTCATACCAGGCAGTACATCACCAGTGGTATGTACACCAGGGGTCATACCAGGTAGTACATCACCAGTGGTACTAACGAAACACAAAGCAAAACAAAGCATCCCTAATGGTAATTCCTGCTTCATATTTGCAAATATTCAGGGTCTGAATCAAATAAAAACGACAAAGTTAGTTACGTCAGTTGGTTCCTGCCAGAAGTGAATGCCATGTTTGGAGCATTTATAGAAACACATACAAGGGATGTTTTGTACTGAGAAATAAAGACAGAAAACTGTAATATGTACAGATGTGATTGAATTAATAGATCACAGGAAGGAGTAGGAATCTATGTATTGGATACTTTCTGTTGTACAGAAGTACTGAACTTTTCAAATGATATAGTAGAAATTCTAGGCATTAAAGTTGAAAATAGAAATTTGGTAATTATCCTAGTATACAAACCACCATCAGCAACTGCTGAGGAATTCACAGATCAGTTAAGTAAGATAGCTATCTGGATAGGCTAGAAAATCCTACACCAAATATTTTACTCCATGAAGATTTTAATTTCCCTCATGTAAAATGGAAGATGACGCAACATAACGTTATACCAGAAATATTCTCCAGGAAGCACCCTGGCTCAACAGGCACATACCAGGGAACTATTGAGGATTTGTGAAAAATACTTATTAAACCAACAAGTAACTGATTGCGCTGGAAATGAAAATACACTGGATCTGATATTCACAAACAACGAGGAACTGATCAGAGACATAACAGTTACAATATATTCTGACCACTACATCATAGAAGTTCACACGAGTATTAACTCTGGGTTAGGAAACTCCATCACTAATGTTTAATTTTAACAACCATAGAACTGACTTGGTAAAAATAAACCAAGAGCTATCAGACAACTCTGGGAACCAGACATGAGCGCCCTAAATCCACACCAGTGCCTAGAGAAGCTGAATACAGAAGCATACAAGGCATGCTTCTGTGTTCTGTATGCATAGGAGATGGTACAGAAGAAGAAAACGGGTTATGAAATGCTTTAAAACACAAATATGTTTCAACAGAGGAAAGATTGTCTTAACAGATAGATCACTGAATTAGAGCAAAAACTGAGGATGTCATACCTGACAGAAGTACAAAGGGAACAATGGGCCATACAAGATATTGCAAGAAACCCAAAATATTTCTATTCCTATGCAAAATTCAAGCATTGGACCATTATTGAGAGGAGACTCGTATACTGACGATAAACAGGAAATGAGTGAAATCCTAAAAGAACAGTATGAGTCGGTGTTCAGCAACCCACTAAATGACAGTAAGGTAGAAAATGCAGAAATATTTTCACTCCAGCAGAAGGCCGCACAGACCAACTAAATGACGTTAGTACAAATCCCATAGATTTCGAAGAAGAAATGGAAAACATACACACTCAGCACCTGGACCAGATTCACGGAATGTTCTATTTATAAAAAAGTGCAAAGTACCACTAGCACGAGCCCTCGGTATTCTTTGGAGAAAGAGCTTAGATCTAGGTGAAATACCGGAGGCCTTAAAGAGTGCAGACATAGCTCTTTTGCATAAGGGAGGTAGAAGAGTACTAGCTAAAAGTTACAGACCAGTAGCACTAACTTCTCACATAAAATCATTCGAAAGAGTGATGAGAAGGCAGATTACAAATTTCATGTAGCAACACAACATAATATAACCCGAACCAGCATGGTTTTAGAGCAGGACGATTATGCCTATCACAGCTGCTGAACCATTATGACAGAATATTGGAGGCGTTGGAAAACGATCAAAACACAAACATGATTTACGCAGAATTTGCAAAGGTGTTTGACGAATGCGATCATGGAGTGATAGCTCACAAAATGAGGGCCATGGGCATTACGGGGAAGGTAGGCAGATGGATTTTCGGGTTCCTAGCACACAGAACACAAGAAATAGTAGTGAACAGCATCAGCGAAGTCAAAAGCTCAGTGCCCCAAGGCACTGTCCTGGCACCTCTATTGTTTCTTATCCTCATAGCAGACAGATAAAATCACCCGTCACACTTTTGTATCATCATTTGCAGATGGCACTAAACTAAGAATGAAAGTCAATACGGTAGAGGACACTAACAAAGTACAGGAAGACATAAACAGGGTTTTCCAGTGGGCAGTGAAGAACAACATGACGTTCAATGGTGATAAGTTCCAACTGCTTAGGTATGAAAAGAATGAAGAACTTAAATGGAACACTATATACAAAACTCAAGAAGGTCACCAAATAGAACGAAAGGAACACGTAAAATACCTGGGAATAATTATGTCAGCTGACCTTTCTTTTAAAGACCATAACAAGACAAAGATCACGACAGCCAGGAAGATGACGGGGTGGGTATTGAGAACTTTCAAAACAAGGGAAATAATGCCGATGGTGACACTCTTCAAATCTCTTGTGCTCCCTCATTTAGAACATTGCTCAGTCCTGGCGGCCCCGTTCAAAGCAGGAGAAATATCAGAGTTGGAACAAATACGGCTCACATTGAGCCAGTAAAGCACCTAAATTACTGGGAACGCCTTCAAGTCTTGAACATGTACTCATTGAGTGGAGGAGAGAGAGATATATACATGATAATGTATACATGGAAAGTACTCGAGGACCTGGTCCCAAGTCTGCACACTGCCATAACAACGTACTGGAGTGAGAGATATGGGAGGAAGTGTAAAATAAACCCAATGAGGGGCAGGGGTGCAGTGGGGACAATAAGGGAACACTGTATCAACATCCGGGGTCCCAGATTATTCAGCATGTTACCAGAAGATATCAGAATCACGGCTGAAACAAGTGTAGAAGCCTTCAAGAGGAAACTGGACAAGTGTCATCAACAGGTGCTAGATCAACTATGCTGTGACGCATATGTGGGGCAGCAGGCCTGCAGTAGCAACAGCCTCGTTGACGAGGCAAGGACCAGACGAGCCTGGCCCATGACCGGGCGCCTAGAGTAGAGAAACTCTCGAAAGTTTTCAAAGGTATTCAAAGGTAAGGAAAGGATGCTCTATAATCCAGTTGTTGTTGCACTGTGCACACTGACTGTGTGGTCTGTTGTTGTACTGTGCACACTGACTGTGTGCACACTGACTGTGTGGTCTGTTGTTGTACTGTGCACACTGACTGTGTGGTCTGTTGTTGTACTGTGCACACTGACTGTGTGGTCTGTTGTTGTACTGTGCACACTGACTGTGTGGTCTGTTGTTGTACTGTGCACACTGACTGTGTGGTCTGTTGTTGTACTGTGCACACTGACTGTGTGGTCTATTGTTGTACTGTGCACACTGACTGTGTGGTCTGTTGTTGTACTGTGCACACTGACTGTGTGGTCTGTTGTTGTACTGTGCACACTGACTGTGTGGTCTGTTGTTGTACTGTGCACACTGACTGTGTGGTCTGTTGTTGTACTGTGCACACTGACTGTGTGGTCTGTTGTTGTACTGTGCACACTGACTGTGTGGTCTGTTGTTGTACTGTGCACACTGACTGTGTGGTCTGTTGTTGTACTGTGCACACTGACTGTGTGGTCTGTTGTTGTACTGTGCACACTGACTGTGTGGTCTGTTGTTGTACTGTGCACACTGACTGTGTGGTCTGTTGTTGTACTGTGCACACTGACTGTGTGGTCTGTTGTTGTACTGTGCACACTGACTGTGTGGTCTGTTGTTGTACTGTGCACACTGACTGTGTGGTCTGTTGTTGTACTGTGCACACTGACTGTGTGGTCTGTTGTTGTACTGTGCACACTGACTGTGTGGTCTGTTGTTGTACTGTGCACACTGACTGTGTGGTCTGTTGTTGTACTGTGCACACTGACTGTGTGGTCTGTTGTTGTACTGTGCACACTGACTGTGTGGTCTGTTGTTGTACTGTGCACACTGACTGTGTGGTCTGTTGTTGTACTGTGCACACTGACTGTGTGGTCTGTTGTTGTACTGTGCACACTGACTGTGTGGTCTGTTGTTGTACTGTGCACACTGACTGTGTGGTCTGTTGTTGTACTGTGCACACTGACTGTGTGGTCTGTTGTTGTACTGTGCACACTGACTGTGTGGTCTGTTGTTGTACTGTGCACACTGACTGTGTGGTCTGTTGTTGTACTGTGCACACTGACTGTGTGGTCTGTTGTAGTACAGTGCACACTGACTGTGTGGTCTGTTGTTGTACGGTGCACACTGACTGTGTGGTCTGTTGTTGTACTGTGCACACTGACTGTGTGGTCTGTTGTTGTACTGTGCACACTGACTGTGTGGTCTGTTGTTGTACTGTGCACACTGACTGTGTGGTCTGTTGTTGTACTGTGCACACTGACTGGATGGTGTGTTGTTGTACTGTGCACACTGACTGTGTGCTCTGTTGTTGTACTGTGCACACTGACTTAATGGTCTGTTGTTGTACTGTGCACACTGACTGTGTGGTCTGTTGTTGTACTGTGCACACTGACTGTGTGGTCTGTTGTTGTACTGTGCTCACTGACTGTGTGGTCTGTTGTTGTACTGTGCACACTGACTGTGTGGTCTGTTGTTGTACTGTGCACACTGACTGTGTGGTCTGTTGTTGTACTGTGCACACTGACTGTGTGGTCTGTTGTTGTACTGTGCACACTGACTGTGTGGTCTGTTGTTGTACTGTGCACACTGACTGTGTGGTCTGTTGTTGTACTGTGCACACTGACTGTGTGGTCTGTTGTTGTACTGTGCACACTGACTGTGTGGTCTGCTGTTGTACTGTGCACACTGACTGTGTGGTCTGTTGTTGTACTGTGCACACTGACTGTGTGGTCTGTTGTTGTACTGTGCACACTGACTGTGTGGTCTGTTGTTGTACTGTGCACACTGACTGTGTGGTCTGTTGTTGTACTGTGCACACTGACTGTGTGGTCTGTTGTTGTACTGTGCACACTGACTGTGTGGTCTGTTGTTGTACTGTGCACACTGACTGTGTGGTCTGTTGTTGTACTGTGCACACTGACTGTGTGGTCTGTTGTTGTACTGTGCACACTGACTGTGTGGTCTGTTGTTGTACTGTGCACACTGACTGTGTGGTCTGTTGTTGTACTGTGCACACTGACTGTGTGGTCTGTTGTTGTACTGTGCACACTGACTGTGTGGTCTGTTGTTGTACTGTGCACACTGACTGTGTGGTCTGTTGTTGTACTGTGCACACTGACTGTGTGGTCTGTTGTTGTACTGTGCACACTGACTGTGTGGTCTGTAGTTGCACTGTGCACACTGACTGAGTGGTCTGTTGTTGTACTGTGCACACTGACTGTGTGGTCTGTTGTTGTACTGCACACACTGACTGTGTGGTCTGTTGTTGTACTGTGCACACTGACTGAGTGGTCTGTTGTTGTACTGTGCACACTGACTGTGTGGTCTGTTGTTGTACTGCGCACACTGACTGTGTGGTCTGTTGTTGCACCGTGCACACTGACTGTGTGGTCTGTTGTTGTACTGTGCACACTGACTGTGTGGTCTGTTGTTGTACTGTGCACACTGACTGTGTGGTCTGTTGTTGTACTGTGCACACTGACTGTGTGGTCTGTTGTTGTACTGTGCACACTGACTGTGTGGTCTGTTGTTGTACTGTGCACACTGACTGTGTGGTCTGTTGTACTGTGCACACTGACTGTGTGGTCTGTTGTTGTACTGTGCACACTGACTGTGCGGTCTGTTGTTGTACTGTGCACACTGACTGTGTGGTCTGTTGTTGTACTGTGCACACTGACTGTGTGGTCTGTTGTTGTACTGAGCACACTGACTGTGTGGTCTGTTGTTGTACTGTGCACACTGACTGTGTGGTCTGTTGTTGTACTGTGCACACTGACTGTGTGGTCTGTTGTTGTACTGTGCACACTGACTGTGTGGTCTGTTGTTGTACTGTGCACACTGACTGTGTGGTCTGTTGTTGTACTGTGCACACTGACTGTGTGGTCTGTTGTTGTACTGTGCACACTGACTGTGTGGTCTGTTGTTGTACTGTGCACACTGACTGTGTGGTCTCTTGTTGTACTGTGCACACTGACTGTGTGGTCTGTTGTTGTGCACTGTGCACACTGACTGTGTGGTCTGTGCACACTGTGTGTGGTCTGTTGTTGTACTGTGCACACTGACTGTGTGGTCTGTTGTTGTACTGTGCACACTGACTGTGTGGTCTGTTGTTGTACTGTGCACACTGACTGTGTGGTCTGTTGTTGTACTGTGCACACTGACTGTGTGGTCTGTTGTTGTACTGTGCACACTGACTGTGTGGTCTGTTGTTGTACTGTGCACACTGACTGTGTGGTCTGTTGTTGTACTGTGCACACTGACTGTGTGGTCTGTTGTTGTACTGTGCACACTGACTGTGTGGTCTGTTGTTGTAGTGTGCACACTGACTGTGTGGTCTGTTGTTGTACTGTGCACACTGACTGTGTGGTCTGTGCACACTGTTGTACGGTGCACACTGACTGTGTGGTCTGTTGTTGTACTGTGCACACTGACTGTGTGGTCTGTTGTTGTAGTGTGCACACTGACTGTGTGGTCTGTTGTTGTACTGTGCACACTGACTGTGTGGTCTGTTGTTGTACTGTGCACACTGACTGTGGTCTGTTGTACTGTGCACACTGTTGTACTGTGCACACTGACTGTGTCTGTTGTTGTACTGTGCACACTGACTGTGTGGTCTGTTGTTGTACTGTGCACACTGGTCTGTTGTTGTACTGTGCACACTGACTGTGTGTTGTCTGACTGTGTGTTGGACTGTGCACACTGACTGTGTGGTCTGTTGTTGTACTGTGCACACTGACTGTGTGGTCTGTTGTTGTACTGTGCACACTGACTGTGTGGTCTGTTGTTGTACTGTGCACACTGACTGTGTGGTCTGTTGTTGTACTGTGCACACTGACTGTGTGGTCTGTTGTTGTACTGTGCACACTGACTGTGTGGTCTGTTGTTGTAGTGTGCACACTGACTGTGTGGTCTGTTGTTGTACTGTGCACACTGACTGTGTGGTCTGTTGTTGTACTGTGCACACTGACTGTGTGGTCTGTTGTTGTACTGTGCACACTGACTGTGTGGTCTGTTGTTGTAGTGTGCACACTGACTGTGTGGTCTTTTGTTGTACTGTGCACACTGACTGTGTGGTCTATTGTTGTACTGTGCACACTGACTGTGTGGTCTGTTGTTGTACTGTGCACACTGACTGTGTGGTCTGTTGTTGTACTGTGCACACTGACTGTGTGGTCTGTTGTTGTACTGTGCACACTGACTGTGTGGTCTGTTGTTGTACTGTGCACACTGACTGTGTGGTCTGTTGTTGTACTGTGCACACTGACTGTGTGGTCTGTTGTTGTACTGTGCACACTGACTGGATGCTCTGTTGTTGTACTGTGCACACTGACTGTGTGGTCTGTTGTTGTACTGTGCACACTGACTGTGTGGTCTGTTGTTGTACTGTGCACACTGACTGTGTGGTCTGTTGTTGTACTGTGCACACTGACTGTGTGGTCTGTTGTTGTACTGTGCACACTGACTGTGTGGTCTGTTGTTGTACTGTGCACACTGACTGTGTGGTCTGTTGTTGTACTGTGCACACTGACTGTGTGGTCTGTTGTTGTACTGTGCACACTGACTGTGTGGTCTGTTGTTGTACTGTGCACACTGACTGTGTGGTCTGTTGTTGTACTGTGCACACTGACTGTGTGGTCTGTTGTTGTACTGTGCACACTGACTGTGTGGTCTGTAGTTGTACTGTGCACACTGACTGTGTGGTCTGTTGTTGTACTGTGCACACTGACTGTGTGGTCTCTTGTTGTACTGTGCACACTGACTGGATGGTCTGTAGTTGTTCTGTGCACACTGACTGGATGGTCTGTTGTTGTACTGTGCACACTGACTGTGTGGTCTGTTGTTGTACTGTGCACACTGACTGTGTGGTCTGTAGTTGTACTGTGCACACTGACTGTGTGGTCTTTTGTTGTACTGTGCACACTGACTGTGTGGTCTGTTGTTGTACTGTGCACACTGACTGTGTGGTCTGTTGTTGTACTGTGCACACTGACTGTGTGGTCTGTTGTTGTACTGTGCACACTGACTTGATGGTCTGTTGTTGTACTGTGCACACTGACTGTGTGGTCTGTTGTTGTACTGTGCACACTGACTGTGTGGTCTGTTGTTGTACTGTGCACACTGACTGTGTGGTCTGTTGTTGTACTGTGCACACTGACTGTGTGGTCTGTTGTTGTACTGTGCACACTGACTGTGTGGTCTGTTGTTGTACTGTGCACACTGACTGTGTGGTCTGTAGTTGTACTGTGCACACTGACTGTGTGGTCTGTAGTTGTACTGTGCACACTGACTGTGTGGTCTTTTGTTGTACTGTGCACACTGACTGTGTGGTCTATTGTTGTACTGTGCACACTGACTGTGTGGTCTGTAGTTGTACTGTGTCTGTTGTTGTACTGTGCACACTGACTGTTTGGTCTGTTGTTGTACTGTGCACACTGACTGTGTGGTCTGTTGTTGTACTGTGTGACTGTGTGGTCTGTTGTACTGTGCACACTGACTGGATGGTCTGTTGTTGTACTGTGCACACTGACTGAATGGTCTGTTGTTGTATTGTGCACAATGACTGACTGGTCTGTTGTTGTACTGTGCACACAGACTAGATAGTCTGTTGTTGTTCTTTGCACAATGACTGGATAGTCTGTTATTGTACAGTGCACACTGACTGGGTAGTCTGTTGTTGTACTGTGCACACTGACTGGATGGTCTGTTGTTGTACTGTGCACACTGACTGTGTGGTCTGTTGTTGTACTGTGCACACTGACTGTGTGGTCTGTTGTTGTACTGTGCACACTGACTGACTGGTCTGTTGTTGTACTGTGCACACTGACTGTGTGGTCTGTAGTTGTACTGTGCACACTGACTGTGTGGTCTGTTGTTGTACTGTGCACACTGACTGTGTGGTCTGTTGTTGTACTGTGCACACTGACTGTGTGGTCTGTTGTTGTACTGTGCACACTGACTGGATGGTCTGTTGTTGTACTGTGCACACTGACTGTGTGGTCTGTTGTTGTACTGTGCACACTGACTGTGTGGTCTGTTGTTGTACTGTGCACACTGACTGTGTGGTCTGTTGTTGTACTGTGCACACTGACTGGATGGTCTGTTGTTGTACTGTGCACACTGACTGTGTGGTCTGTTGTTGTACTGTGCACACTGACTGTGTGGTCTGTTGTTGTACTGTGCACACTGACTGTGTGGTCTGTTGTTGTACTGTGCACACTGACTGTGTGGTCTGTTGTTGTACTGTGCACACTGACTGGATGGTCTGTTGTTGTACTGTGCACACTGACTGTGTGGTCTGTTGTTGTACTGTGCACACTGACTGTGTGGTCTGTTGTTGTACTGTGCACACTGACTGTGTGGTCTGTTGTTGTACTGTGCACACTGACTGTGTGGTCTGTTGTTGTACTGTGCACACTGACTGTGTGGTCTGTTGTTGTACTGTGCACACTGACTGTGTGGTCTGTTGTTGTACTGTGCACACTGACTGTGTGGTCTGTTGTTGTACTGTGCACACTGACTGTGTGGTCTGTTGTTGTACTGTGCACACTGACTGTGTGGTCTGTTGTTGTACTGTGCACACTGACTGTGTGGTCTGTTGTTGTACTGTGCACACTGACTGTGTGGTCTGTTGTTGTACTGTGCACACTGACTGTGTGGTCTGTTGTTGTACTGTGCACACTGACTGTGTGGTCTGTTCTTGTACTGTGCACACTGACTGTGTGGTCTGTTGTTGTACTGTGCACACTGACTGTGTCGTCTGTAGTTGTACTGTGCACACTGACTATGTGGTCTGTTGTTGTACTGTGCACACTGACTGTGGTCTGTTGTTGTACTGTGCACACTGACTGTGTGGTCTGTTGTTGTTCTGTGCACACTGACTGTGTGGTCTGTTGTTGTTCTGTGCACACTGACTGTGTGGTCTGTTGTTGTACTGTGCACACTGACTGTGTGGTCTGTTGTTGTACTGTGCACACTGACTGTGTGGTCTGTTGTTGTACTGTGCACACTGACTGTGTGGTCTGTTGTTGTACTGTGCACACTGACTGTGTGGTCTGTTGTTGTACTGTGCACACTGATTGTGTGTTGTCTGTTGTTGTACTGTGCACACTGACTGTGTGGTCTGTTGTTGTACTGTGCACACTGACTGTGTGGTCTGTTGTTGTACTGTGCACACTGACTGTGTGGTCTGTTGTTGTACTGTGCACACTGACTGTGTGGTCTGTTGTTGTACTGTGCACACTGACTGTGTGGTCTGTTGTTGTACTGTGCACACTGACTGTGTGGTCTGTTGTTGTACTGTGCACACTGACTGTGTGGTGCACACTGACTTGTTGTACTGTGCACACTGACTGTGTGGTCTGTTGTTGTACTGTGCACACTGACTGTGTGGTCTGTTGTTGTACTGTGCACACTGACTGTGTGGTCTGTTGTTGTACTGTGCACACTGACTGTGTGGTCTGTTGTTGTACTGTGCACACTGACTGTGTGGTCTGTTGTTGTACTGTGCACACTGATTGTGTGGTCTGTTGTTGTACTGTGCACACTGACTGTGTGGTCTGTTGTTGTACTGTGCACACTGACTGGTGCACACTGACTGGATGGTCTGTTGTTGCACTGTGCACACCTCCTGGATGGTCTGTTGTTATACTGTGCACGCTGACCGGATGGTCTGTTGTTATACTGTGCACGCTGACTGTGTGGTCTGTTGTTGTACTGTGCACACTGACTGTGTGGTCTGTTGTTGTACTGTGCACACTGACTGTGTGGTCTGTTGTTGTACTGTGCACACTGACTGTGTGGTCTGTTGTTGTACTGTGCACACTGACTGTGTGGTCTGTTGTTGTACTGTGCACACTGACTGTGTGGTCTGTTGTTGTACTGTGCACACTGACTGTGTGGTCTGTTGTTGTACTGTGCACACTGACTGTGTGGTCTGTTGTTGTACTGTGCACACTGACTGTGTGGTCTGTTGTTGTACCGTGCACACTGACTGTGTGGTCTGTTGTTGTACCGTGCACACTCACTGTGTGGTCTGTTGTTGTACTGTGCAACTGACTGTGTGGACTGTTGTTGTACTGTGCACACTGACTGTGTGGACTGTTGTTGTACTGTGCACACTGACTGTGTGGTCTGTTCTTGTACTGTGCACACTGACTGTGTGTTCTGTTGTTGCACTGTGCACACTGACTGTGTGGACTGTTGTTGTACTGTGCACACTGACTGTGTGGACTGTTGTTGTACTGTGCACACTGACTGTGTGGTCTGTTCTTGTACTGTGCACACTGACTGTGTGGTCTGTTGTTGTACTGTGCACACTGACTGTGACTGTGTGGTCTGTTGTTGTACTGTGCACACTGACTGTGTGGTCTGTTGTTGAACCGTGCACACTGACTGTGTGGTCTGTTGTTGTACTGTGCACACTGACTGTGTGGTCTGTTGTTGTACTGTGCACACTGACTGTGTGGTCTGTTGTTGTACTGTGCACACTGACTGTGTGGTCTGTTGTTGTACTGTGCACACTGACTGTGTGGTCTGTTGTTGTACTGTGCACACTGACTGTGTGGTCTGTTGTTGTACTGTGCACACTGACTGGATGGTCTGTTGTTGTACTGTGCACACTGACTGGATGGTCTGTTGTTGTACTGTGCACACTGACTGTGTGGTCTGTTGTTGTACTGTGCACACTGACTGGATGGTCTGTTGTTGTACTGTGCACACTGACTGGATGGTCTGTTGTTGTACTGTGCACACTGACTGGAGGGTCTGTAGTTGTACTGTGCACACTGACTGTGTGGTCTGTAGTTGCACTGTGCACACTGACTGTGTGGTCCGTAGTTGTACTGTGCACACTGACTGTGTGGTCTGTAGTTGTACTGTGCACACTGAATGTGTGGTCTGTAGTTGTACTGTGCACACTGACTGGATGGTGTGTTGTTGTACTGTGCACACTGACTGGATGGTCTGTTGTTGTACTGTGCACACTGACTGGATGGTCTGTTGTTGTACTGTGCACACTGACTGACTGGTCTGTTGTTGTACTGTGCACACTGACTGACCGGTCTGTTGTTGTACTGTGCACACTGACTGACTGGTCTGTTGTTGTACTGTGCACACTGACTGTGTGGTCTGTAGTTGTACTGTGCACACTGACTGTGTGGTCTTTTGTTGTACTGTGCACACTGACTGTGTGGTCTTTTGTTGTACTGTGCACACTGACTGTGTGGTCTGTTGTTGTACTGTGCACACTGACTGTGTGGTCTGTTGTTGTACTGTGCACACTGACTGTGTGGTCTGTTGTTGTACTGTGCACACTGACTGTGTGGTCTGTAGTTGTACTGTGCACACTGACTGTGTGGTCTGTAGTTGTACTGTGCACACTGACTGTGTGGTCTGTTGTTGTACTGTGCACACTGACTGTGTGGTCTGTTGTTGTACTGTGCACACTGACTGTGTGGTCTGTAGTTGTACTGTGCACACTGACTGTGTGGTCTGTTGTTGTACTGTGCACACTGACTGGTGCATGCCTTGTATGCCTTGTGCATGCACTTATTATACCTTAATACATGCCTTGTATACAGTAATACATGCACTTGTATAACTTGTGCATGCACTTGTATACATGTACATGCCCTTGTATACCTTAATACATTACTTGTATACCTTGTACACATGCACTTATTATGTGTACATGCCTTATTATGTATGCATGCCTTGTGTGTAATACATGAACTTGTATGCTGTGTGCATGCCTTGTATACCTTGTACATACCTTGTCTGTAATACGTGCACTTGTGTGCTGTGTACATGCCTTGCCATGCCTTGTACGTACACTTGTGTGCCTTGTACATGCAACGTGTACCCATTACCGTACGCCATTATTACTGTATGCAATGCATGATATTACCTTGTACGTACGCTTGTATTGCCTTAATACGTACGCCCAGTATTACTGCGTACATGCTGCTTGTGTGCCTTTGTGCATGCACTTGTGTGTATGCATGCACTTGTGTACCTTGTACATGCATGTGTACATGTACGTCTGCTTATTGTGTACATGCGCCAGTAATGTATGTACATGCACTTGTGTTACCTTGTGCATGCACTTGTGTACGCCATGCGTACTGCTTGTTATTGCCTTGTACATGCACTTGTGTGCCATGTGCACGTACGTAGTGTACCTTGTACATGCGCGTGTACCAGTGACCATGCCTTGGTATGCCTTGCCACGTGCGCCCAATGGCCTGTGTACATGCGCGGCTATTGCCTTGTACGTACGCTTGTGTACCTTGGCCATGCGCGTGTACCTTATTACATGCGCTTGTGTACCTTGGCGCATGCGCCCGTATTACTGTGTACATGCGCGTGTGCCTTGTACGTACGCTTGTGTAATACATGCATGTGTGCCTTGTACATGCGCTGATATTACCTTGTGCATCATATATTTGCCAATACATGCGCTTATTAATACTTAGTACGTACGCCAGTGTTTGTATGCATGCACTTGTGTACCCAGCCCAATGCATGCACTTGTGTACCTGTGCATGCGCTTGTGTGCCCAGCCGACCACGTGCGCCCGTGTGTGTCACGTACGCTGTGTGCCTTGTGCATGCCTTGTGTTGCAGCCAATACGTACTTGTGCCTTGTACATGCGCATGTGTGTACATGCACTTGTGTACCTTGTACATGCACTTAGTGTGCCTTGTACATGCACTTGTGTGCATGCATGCACTTGTGTACATGTACATACATGTGTGTAATACATGCCTTATTAATACCTTAACACATGCACTTGTCTGTAATACATACACTTGTATGTAATACATGCATGATATTGCCTTAATACATGCACTTGTGTACCTTGTACATGCATGTGTGCATGGCACATGCACTTGTGTGCATTAATACATGCACTTGTGTGTAATACATGCTGCTTAGTGTGCAACAATACATGCACTTATTATTACTGTAATACATGCACTTGTGTGCTGTGTACATCACTTGTGTGTAATACATGCCTTGTGTGTGTACATGCACTTGTGTGTGCAACAATACATGCACTTGTGTACCTTATTACGTACACTTATTATTACTGTGTACATGCACTTGTGTGCCTTGTACATGCACTTATGTACCTTGGCCACATTACACTTGTGTGTGTACATGCCTTAGTGTACCTTGTGCAATACGCCAATACCTTGTACATGCCCCCTTGTGTACCTTAATACAATACACTTGTGTGCCTTAATACGTACCTTGTATGCTGTATTATGCACTTGTATACTGTATTACATGCATATCTATGTACATGCCTTGTATACTGTGTACATGCATATGTCTCTTATGTACATGTCCTTGTGTCACCTTATGCATGCTTGTATACTATGTGTCTCTTGTATGTGTGCATGTGCTTGTATGCCTGTATGCATGTCTTAATATGCCTTGTGCAATATGCTTGTATACTGTACATGCTTGTATGCCTTGTGCATGTGCTTGTATACCAATACATGTGGCAGCCCCATGCCTTATTGTCCTTAGCCTTCTCTATGTGCATGTGCTTGTATACTGTGTGCATGTGCTTGTATACACTATTACATGTCTTGTATACCTTAATACATGTGCTTGTATCTGTATGCATGTGCTTGTATGCTAACTATTGCATGTGCTGTATACCTTATTACATGTACTGGTATCTGTAATACATGCTTGTATACCTTGTACATGCTAAATACCTTAATACATGCTTGTATGCATGTGCATGTGCTAATTATGCAGCCAATACATGTGCTTGTATGCCTTATTACATGTACTGGTATACCTGTGTGCATGTGCTTGTATGCTGTGGCCTGCATGTGCTGGGTATCACCTTGTGCATACTATTATCACCTTGTACATGTGCCCCTGGTATACCTGTACATATACTGGTATACCTTAATGCAATATGCTTGTATACCTTATATTACATGTACTGGTATGCTGCTTAATACATGTACTTGTATACATGCCATGTACTGAGTATGCAGCAATACATGTGCTAATTTATACCTTGTACATGTACAGTATATATTACGTAATGCTGGTATACCTTGTCATATGTATACCTTGTGCATGTACTGGCAGTGTACCTTGTACATCATGCTGGTATCTGTGTACGTATTAACACAGGTATACCAGCGGCTGCATGTACTTGTATACCTTATCATGTGCTGGTATGCAACTGTACATGTGCTGGTATACCTTGTGCATGTGCTTGTCCTGTGTACATGCTGGTATGCAACTGTACATGTGTATACTATGTGCATGCACAATTTATACACATTGCATGCTTGTATACCTTGTACATGTGCATCTGTAATACGTAATAACCTTTGGTATTCTTATTACATGTGCTATACCTTATTTTGTATGCTTGTATCACCTTGTACATGCTTGTATACCTTGTACATCATACTTAGCATACCTTGTACATGTGCTTGTATACAACAATACGTGTACTTGTATACCTTGTACATGTGCTTGTATACAACAATACATGTGCTTGTATACATTGTATGCTTGTATAATTGTACATGCTTGTATACCTTATTACATGTCACTTATGCCCTTGCTGTATACTTGTATAGACTGTACATATGTATATTTATGTGCATGTGCTTGTATACCCTTAACTACATACTTATACCTTATTACATGTAGTGTATCACATAATACATGCTCCTTGTATGCATGGCGCATGTGCTTATGCAACATACGCTGTGCTTGTATCTGTGTGCATGTGCTTGTATGCCTTGTACATGTACTTGTATACCTTGTACATGTACTTGTATACACCTTGTACATGTACTTAATACCTTTAATACATGCTTGTATACATATGCATGTGCTTATACAATACATGTTGTATACATGTACATGTATTGTATACCTTAATACATGTGCTTGTATACGTTGTACATGTACTTATATCTGCTTTTGTGTACTTGTATACGTTGTACATGTACTTGCTTCTGTGTACATGCTTGTATGCCTTGTACATGTACTTGTATATTATACATATCCTTGTATACCTTGTGCATGTGCTTATACGACCTTACGTAATACTTATACCTTGTACATGTGCTGTATGCAGTTGTACATGCTTGTATGCCTTGTATGTACTTGCCTTGACATGCAATATGCTTATATACCTTGTACATGTGTATCTATAATATATCATATTATGTGTACATTGTATATACCATGTGTGCACTTGTATACCTTATGCATGCATGTATAACTTATTGCATGCATGTATACCTTATTGTACATGCACTTGCTATATGTACATGCCTTGTATCTGTGTACATGCACTTGTATCCTTGGCATGTATGCCCTTACATGCATATTATGCTTACCTTATTGCATGCTTGTATACCTTGTACATGCTTGTATGCAGCAATACGTACACTTGTATACCTTGTACATGCTTGTATACCTTGTTAAATGCTGTATGTCTGTGTACATGCCTTGTATGCCTTGTACCTTCCCTTGTGCTCCTTGTACATACATATCTGTGTACGTAATAACTTTAATACCTTGTACATGTGTATGCATACATGTACGTATGTATCTATATATGTATTATGCAGTACATCTTCTTCTTTCTATGTGCATGTGTATATAGCGTAACCCAATATCTGTATGTGCTGTACTGCATGCATGCTTATCTATGTACATGTGCTTGTATACCTGTGCATGTCGCTTGTATACTTATTACATGTATCATGTGCATGTATGTATCTGTAATACATGTGCTTATTCTGTAATACATGCCTTGTATGTGTGCATGTATTTGTGTGTACATATGCATATATGTAATGTACATGCCTTGTATACAACTGACCATGTGTATGCCTTGTGCATGTGCTTGTATGTAATAAATAATATGTATACCTTGTACATGTACTTGGCCATACTATGTGCATGCATCTTGTATACCTTGTACATGTGTATGTCTACTGTGTATACTTGTGTATACCTTGTACTTATACTGTGTATGCACTTGTATACCTTGTACATGTATATGCATGTACATGTGCTTGTATACCTTGTGCATAACCTTTTATGTACATAATATGTGTACTAATGCATATACTTGTATCACCTTGTACATGCACACTTGTATACCTTGTGCATCTACTTATATACTGTACATATGCTTGTATACCCCTTTATTGCATGCTTGTATACTGTACATGTGCTTGTATACATGTGCATGTGCTTGTATACTATGTGCATGCATATACCTTAGTGCATGCTTGTATACCTTAATGCATGTGCTTGTATAATGTAATACATCTTCTTGTATACATGTGCAGTACTGTATCTACATTAATATATCTGCCTGTAGCATATGTATATCTGTGTGCATGTCTTGTATACCTTGTACATGCTTGTATGCATGCCATGCTTGTATACCTTGCATCTGCTGGTATACCTTGTACGTATGCTAATTTATGCCTTCAATACCTTGCTTGTATGTACATGTGCTTGTCTAATGTATGTACTTATGAAACCTTGTACATGCTTGTACTGCATGTACTGTATACCTTGTACGTATGCCCATTATCATAATACACATGCCTTGTATGTATTACATGTACTTATCTGTAATACATGTGCTTGTATACCTTGTACATGTGCCCTTCTTCTATGCACATGCGCCTTTTCTGCATGTACTTGTATACATACATGCTTATATGCCTGCACATGTGCTTGTATACCTTGTACATGCATATACCTTACATATGCTTATTATCTGTGTACATGTATTGTATACTGTAATACATGTGCTTGTATACCTTATTTTGGTACTTGTATACTGTGTACGTAATAACATATCTGTAATATGTGTATACCTTGTATACTTATATCTGTACATATGTGTATGTATACATATACTTATATATATGTGCATGTATTGTATACCTTGTGCATATGCTTGTATACTAACAATGCATGTGCTTGTATACCATGTGCAATGTGCTTGTATACTGTGTGCATGTGTATGCATGTACATGTATCTCTGTGTCCTTGTGTGCCTTGTACATGCCTTGTGTACCTTAGCACATGTATGTTATATTTGTGCATGTGTGCTGTGTACATCGCATTATGCCTTGTACATGCCTTGTGTGTATGCATGCACTTGTGCGCTGTACATGCACTTGTGTACCTTAGCCATGCACTTGTGTACCATGTACATGCACTTGTTACCTTGTACATGCACTTGTGTATAAAGCCACTTGTGTACCTTGTACATGCCTTGTGTGTGTGCATGCTTGTGTACCTTAATGTGCACTTGTGTGCCTTGTACGTACGCGGTAATCTGTGTGCATACATGTGTACCATGTGCAGCCGCGTGCCTTGTACATGCCTTGTACCTTGTACATGCACTTGTGTGCCTTGTACATTCACTTGTGTACTGTAATGCATGCGCTTGTCACTGGCATCTGCGCGTGTACCTTAATACATGCACTTGTGTGCTGCCATGTGCATGCAACGTGTGCCTTATTACGTGCCTTGTGCCTTGTGCATGCACTTATTAATACCTTGTACATGCATATTGTACTGTATGCATGCATGATACCTTGTACATGCATGTGTGCAGCCACGTACACTTGTGTGCTTGTACATGCATGTGTGCCTTGTACATGCGCTTGTGTGCTGTGTGCGTGCACTTGTGTGCAGCCAATGCACTTGACATACAGCCCAATACATGCATGTTGTGCCTTGTGCAGTACACTTATTGTGCCTTGACAAATACATGTGTGTATGCAGCACGCTGTATTACCTTGTACATGCCTTGTGTGCCTTATGCAGCTTTGTAGTGTGTAACCAATACGTGCACTTGTGTAATACATGCACTTGTGTGCCTTGCGGCCTGCACTTGTGTACCTTATTAATGCACTTGTGTGCATATGCAATGCACTTGTGTGCCTTGTACGTACGCGCCGCGCCATGCGGCGACCTGTATGCATGCGCGGTGTGCCATGGCCGTGCATATTGTGCCTTGTACATGCCTTGTGTGCCTTGTACATGCACTTGTTACGCCCATGCGCCATGTGTGCCCGCTGACCACGTACGCCCGTGTGCCTGACCCGTACGCTTGTGTGCCTTGTACATGCGCCCCAGTGACCTGTGTGTGCACTTGTGTGTGCATGCGCTTGTGTGTAGCCATGCCTTGTGCCTGTGCAATGCGCTTGTGTCCACCTTGCATGCACTTGTGTGTGTGCGTGCGCTTGTGTGCAACCGTGCATGCCTTGTGCCATGTACGCACCTTGTATGCAACTTGTACACATGCACTTGTATACCTTGTACATGCACTTGTATACCTTGTACATGCACTTGTATACCTTGTACATGCACTTGTATGCCTTGTACATGCATGTATACCTTGTACATGTGTATGCCTTGTACATGCTTGTATACATATGCATGTACTTGTATGCAACTAATACATGTGTGTATACCTTGTGCATGTGCTTGTATGCCTTGTGCATGTGCTTGTGCTCTATGGCCACATGTGCTTGTATGCCTTGTGCATGTGCTTGTATACTGTATGCATGTGCTTGTATACCTTGTGCATGTGTATACTGTATGCATGTATGCCTTGTGCATGTGCTTGTGTGCTGTGTACATGTGCTTGTGTCTGTGTGCATGTGCTTGTATCTGTGTACGTGTGCTTGTATGCCTTGTGCATGTGCTTGTGTGCAACTGTACGTGTGCTGGTGATGTGTGCAATATGTATGCCTTGTGCGTATGCTGGTATACCTTGTGCATGTACTTGTATGCCTTCATGCATGTGCTGGTATACCTTATTGCGTGCTCTTGTACTCACCTTGTACATGCTGGTATGCCTTGTGCATGTACTTGTATGCTGTGCATGTGCTGGTATGCATGTATATGCTGGTATACCTTGTACACGTATGCTGGTATACCTTGTGCATGTGCTGTTCTTCTATGACACATCTCTTGTATACCTTGTACATGTGCTGGGTATGCTGTGCATGTGTATGCATGTACATGTGCTGGTATACCTTGTACATGTGCTGGTATGCAGCAATACATCTTTGGTATGCTGTAATACGTATGCTGGTGTACCTTGTGCATGTGCTTGTATACCTTGTACATGTGCTGGTATACCTTGTGCATGTGCTGTATACCTTGTCATGCTGGTATGCCTTGTGCATGTGCTTGTATGCCTTGGCCACATGTGCTGGTATACCTTGTACATACTGGTATACATGTGCATGTGCTTGTATACCTTGTGCATGTGCTGGTGTCTGCTGTGCAATGTACTTATGTGTGCCTTGCATGTGCTGGTATACTATGTGCATGCTGCTTGTATGCCTTTGTGCAATATGCTTGTATACTGACTGCATGCTGGTATACCCATGTGCATGTGCTTGTATACCTTGTACGTAACCTTGTATACAACAATACATGCTTGTATGCCTTGGCCATGTGTATGTCCTGCCATGTGCTTGTATACCATGGCATGCTTGTATCTGTATGCATCATGCTTATGCTGTATTACATGTGTCTGTGTGCATGTGCTTGTATAATTTGTACATGTGCTTGTATACTATGGCACATGCTTGTATACCTTGTACATGTACTTGTATAATTGTACATGCTTGTATACCTTGTGCATGTGCTTGTATGTATACACGTAATAGCATATGCCTTGTACACGTATAATTGTGTCTATATTACATGTACTTAATATACCTTGTACATGTATCTATGTGCAATGTACTTAATACCTTGTGTACATGTACTTGTGTCTGTAATACATGCTTGTATACCTTGTACATGTACTTTGTCTATGTGCATGTGCTTAATACCTTGTGCACATGTACTTGTGTATGTACATGTGTACTTGTATGCCTTGTACATGTGTAGCTAGCTCTGTACATGTGCTTGTATGCCTTATTACATGTACTTCATGTAGCCTTGTATCTGTATGTGCTTGTATGCAGTTGCCATGTGTATACCTTGTGCATGTGTATGTGTGCATGTGCTTGTATACGTTGTATGTGCTTGTATACCTTGTGCATGCTTGTATACGTTGTTACATGTGCCTTATAATACAGTAATACTTATACGTTATACGTATGCTTGTATGTAGCCATGTACTTGTATACGTTGTACATGTACTTGTATACCTTAATACATGTATGCCTTGTATGCACTTGTATACAACCTTGTACATGCACACTTGTATACATGTACATGCCTTGTATACCTTGTACATGCATGTATACCTTGGCATGCACTTATCACCTTGTACATGCACTTACATGTACATGCCTTATACCTTGTACATGCCACTTGCCTACCTTGTACATGTGCTTGTATCTATGTACGTACACTTGTATACCTTGTGCATGTACTTGTATACCTTGTGCATGTACTTAATATACTGTACATGCCTTGTATACCTTGTACATGCACTTGTATACCTTGTGCATCACTTGTGCTCTGTGTACATGCCTTATACATATGCATGCACACTTAACATGCCTTGTACATACATGTATGCCTTGTACATGTGCTTGTATACTGTGTATGTCTTGTATACCTTGTACATGCTTGTATCTGTATTACATGTGCTTGTATGTGTACATGTGCTTGTCTATATACATGTCTTGTATGCATGTGCATGTGCTTGTACCTTATTGCATGTGCTTGTACTGTGGCCTGTGTGCTTGTATACCTGTGCATGTGCTTGTATACCTTGTACATGTGCTTGTATACTATGTGCAATGTGCTTGTATGCCTTGTGCATGTGTATTGTCTGTACATGTGTCTTGTGTCATGTACATGCCTTGTATACCTTGTATGTGCTTATACCTTTGTACATGTGCTTGTATCATGTACATGCACTTGTATGCCTTGTACATGTGCTGTATGCTGTGTGCATGTGCTTGTATACCTTGTGCATGTGTATGCCTTGTGCAATGTGCTTGTATACCTTGTACATGCACTTATACTGTATTACATGTGCTTGTATACCTTGTTTGTATGCTTGTATACTGTGTGCTTGTATACCTTGTGTGCATGTATCTGTTGTACATGTGCTTGTATGTGTACATGTATACCTTATACATGTACTTGTATACCTTATTACATGCTTGTATGCCTTGTGCAATAACTTGTATGTATAATACATGCCTTGTATGTGTGCATCTCTTGTATACCTTGTGCATGTGCTTATGTGTGCATGTGCTTGTACACGTATTTTTGTGTGCTTGTATGCCTTGTCTATGTACTTATGTCTATATACAACATACATATACTGTGTACATGTGCTTGTATACCTTGTACACATCTTGTATCTTGTACATGCTTGTATGCCTTGTACAAATGTATATGCCTTGTATATGCACTTGTATGTGTACATGTGCTTGTATGTACATGTGCTTGTATGCCTTGTACGTATGCTTGTATACTGTACATGTGTATACCTTGTACATGTGCTGGTGTCTGTAACCATGTGCCTGAACATACCTTGTACTTGCCTTACCTTGTACATGTGCTTGTATGCCTTGTACATGTGCTTATAGGCAATACATGTGCTTGTATACTATGTACGTAATACTTATACCTTGTGCATGTGCTTGTATACTGTAATACATGTAACATAATATGCCTGTACATGTGCTTGTATGCCTTGTGCATGTACTTGTATGCACTGCCTACATGCTGTGTCTGTGCACATGTGTATGCCTGTGTACATGTGCTTGTATATGCACATGTACTTGTATACCTTGCACATCATGCTTGTATCTGTAATACATGTGTGTGTCTATACACAATGTACTTGTATCACCTTGTATGTATTGTGTCTATGTACATGTACTTGTATACCTTGTGCAGATAACACATATACCTTGTACATGCTTGTATGCCTTATTGCATGCCCTTGTATGCAGCTGTGCATGTGCTTGTATACCTTGTGCAGTAATAGCCTTGTATGCCTTGTACGTGTACTTGTATGCCTTGTGCATGTAATTGTATATATGTGCATGTGCTTAGTATGTGTACATGTATGTCCTAAATATTACGTGTGCTTATGCCACATGTACATGTATGCTCTGTGTGCAATGTGGCAGCCATGTAATACATGCACTTGTGTACCTTGACATGCACTTGTGTACCATGTACATGCACTTGTGTGCCTTGTACATGCACTTATTATTACCTTATTTTTGTGCCTTGTGTCTGTGTGCATGTACTTGTGTACCTTAATACATGCATATTAATACCTTGTACAATACACTTGTGTGCCTTATTACATGCCTTGTGTGCCTTGTACATGCACTTGTGTACCTTAATGCATGCACTTGTGTGCCTTGTACATGCAGCAGTAATGCTGTAATACGTGCCTTGTGCCTTGTGCGTGCCACTTGTGTGTGTGCATCTTGTGTGTGTGTAATACATGCGCAGTGTGCCTTGTGCATGCCTTGTGTGTATGCATGCACTTGTGTGTGTACATGCCCCCTTGTGTGCAACCAATACATGCACTTGTGTGCCTTGTACGTACGCCCGTGTGCCTTGTGCATGCACTTGTGTACCTTGTGCATGCCTTGTGTACCTTATTACGTGCGCGTGTACCTTCACCACGTACGCGGTATTGCAGCCCGTACATGCCGTATTACGTAATGCATGCGCGTGTGCCTTGTACATGCGCGTGTGCCTTGTACATGCACTTGTGTGCCTTGTACGTACACTTGTGTACCACTGTACGTGCGCCCATTATTGCCTTATTACATGCGCTTGGTATTACCTTATTACGTACGCTTGTGGCTGTACATGCATGTGTGTGGCGCATGCGCGGTAATGTACGTACCCTTGTGTGCCTTATTGCGTACGCTTGATACCTTGTGCAATGCGCTTGATGTGTATGGAAGTACTTGTGTACCTTGTGCAGCCGCGTGTACCTTGTGCATGCGCATGTGCACCTTGTACAATGCACTTGTGCTGTGTACATGCTTGTATGCAGCCATGCATGTGTTTGTGTACAGTATGTGTGCCTTGTACATGCACTTGTGTACCTTGTGCATGCACTTGTGTGTGCATGCCTTGTGTGCCTTGTGCATGCTTGTGTGTACATGCACTTGTGTGCTGCCAGCCACGTACGCCAGTATTGCCTTGGCTGTGCCTTGATATTACCTTGTGCATGCCTTGTATACACCTTATTACATGCCTTGTATGCCTTATTACATGCCTTGTGCCTTGTACATGCCTTGTATACCTTGTACATGCGCCCCAATATCTGTTCTTACGCTGCACTTGTATGCAGCAATACATGCCTTGTGTACCTTGTGCATGCCTTATTATACCTTTTACATGCCTTGTATACCTTGTACATGCATGTATACCTTGTATAATAGTATACATGTACGTGTGCTTGTATACCTTAATACCATCTGTGTATGCTGTAATACATGTATGTATACCTTGTGCTGTATGCTTGTATACATGTACATGCTTGTATACTATGTACATGTATTATGTGATAAATGTGTATATCTAACAATACATGCTTGTGTATGCAACTGTGCATGTGCTTGTACTCTATGTGCATGCTTGTATACCTTGTGCATATGTACTCTATGTGCACATGTACTTGTATGCCTTGTGTGTTGTATGCCTTAATACATGTGCTTGTATGTGTGCATGCTTGTATGCAACCGTGCATGTACTGGTATGCAGCCATGCAATGTGCTTGTATGCAGTGGCCATGCTGGTGTCTGTAATACATGTACTTGTACTCTATGTACGTATGTATAATTTAATACCTTGTGCGTAATACTGGTATACTGTAATACGTAACTAGTATACCTTGTACATGTGCTAGTATCTATGTATACCTTGTACATGTGTATTATCTATGTACATGTCATGTATACCTTGTACATGTGCTGGTATGTATTACATGCTAGTATCTGTACATGTGCTGGTGCTCTGTGTACATGTGCTGGTATGCATGTGCTTATTATGCATGTACACATGTGCCTAGTATCTATATACACGTATGCTTGTATACCTTGTACATGTGCTGGTATACCTTGTGCAAGTAATATATATGCTAACCTTGCATGTATACTGGTATACCTTGTACGTATGCTGGTATGTAATACATGTGCTTGTACCTTGTACATGTGCTGGTATCTGTGTGCATCAACACTTTATATACCTTGTACGTAACTGTTGTCCCCAGCTGTGCATGTGCTTATACATATGCATGTATATCTATGACATGCTGGTATACCTTGTACAATAATACTTGTATACCTTGTATAGCATGTATACTGTAAACCGTAATATATGCCTTGTACATGCTTATACATGTACATGTACTTATGTAATACATGTACTTGTATACCCTTGTACATGTACTTGTATACTATGTACATGTATATATACCTTGTACATGTACTTGTATAGTTGTGCATGCTTGTATACCTTGTACATGTGTATATCTATGTACATGTACTTGTATACTGTGTACATGTAATTGTATACCTTATTACATGTGCTTAATACCTTAATACATAATAACTTATGTCTATATTACATGTATATACCTTGTACGTAATAGCAGCTATCTATGTGCATGTGCTTGTATACCTTGTGCATGTCTTGTATCTGTAATACATGTCTTGTATGCCTTGTGCATGCCTTGTATACTGTAATATAATATACATGTACCTTGTACACAATGTGCTTGTATACTGTACATGTGCTTGTATGCCTTGTGCAATGCCTTGTATACCTTGTACGTACTTGTATGCCTTGTGCATGTGTAATATACATGTGCATGTGCTTGTATACCTTGTACATGTACTTGTATACTATGTACAATGTGCTTATTGTACCTTGTGCATGCTTGTATATATTACGTAATAACATGTCACCTTGTACATGTGCTTGTATACGTTAATGCATGTGCTTATGTGCCTTGTGCATGTGCTTGTATGCGTTGTACGTGTGCTTGTATACCTTGTACGTGTGCTTGTATGCAGTGTACATGTGCTTGTATCACCTTGTACATGTGCTTGTGTGTACATCCTTGTATGCCTTGTGCATGCATGTATACCTTGTGTGCCTTGTATACCTTGTGCAATACACTTGTATACCTTGTGCATGCCTTGTATACCTTGTGTACATGCACTTGCATACCTTAACACATGCGCCTTATACTGTATACATGCACTTGTATCTGTATTACATGCATATACCATGTGCATGCATGTATGTGTACGTATGCTTGTATGCATAACAATGCATGTGCTTGTATGCCTTGTGCATTGTATACCTTGCCATGCAGCATATGCCTTGATGCATGCCTTGTGTCTGTGTGCATGCATGTAATACCTTGTGCATGCACTTGTATACTGTATGCACATGCCTTGTATCACTGTGCAATATTGTAGCATGCCTTAATACGTAATAACTTGTATACTAACTATTACATGCTTGTATACTATGTGCATGTCTTGTATACCTTGTACATGTACTTGTGTCTGCTGTGCATATGCTGTATACCTTATTACATGTATATGTCTTGTATTTTGTGTACTTATGTCTATAATACATGTGCTGTGTCTATAATACATGCTTATGCCTTGTGCATGTTCTTGTATCTGTACATGTGCTTGTATGCCTTGTGCATGTGCTTTATGTATGCAATAATACTTTATACCTTGGCATGCCTTGTGTCTGTGACACATGTGTATTATACAGCCTGTGCATGTGCTTGTATGCCAACAATACATGCATGTGTACATGTGCATGTGCTTGTATCACATTCATCACATGTGCTTGTATGCCTTGTACATGTGCTTGTATCTGTAATAAATGCTTATTATGCCTTGTACATTGCACTTGTGTCTGTGTGCATGTGCTTGTATGCTGTATACGTGTGTATCTATGTGTATATACAGCAGCTACGTACTTGTATACCTTGCACATGTACTTGTATACCTTGTACATGTACTTGTATACCTTGCACATGTACTTGTATACCTTGTACATGTATTGTATACCTTGTACATGTACTTGTATACCTTGTACAGGTACTTGTATACCTTGTACATGTACTTGTATACCTTGTACATGCACTTGTATACCTTGTACATGTACTTGTATACCTTGTACATGTACTTGTATACCTTGTACATGTATTGTATACCTTGTACATGTACTTGTATACCTTGTACATGTACTTGTATACCATGTACATGTACTTGTATACCTTGTACATGTACTTGTATACCTTGTACATGTACTTGTATACCTTGTACATGTACTTGTATACCTTGTACATGTACTTGTATACCTTGTACATGTACTTGTATACCTTGTACATGTACTTGTATACCTTGTACATGTACTTGTATACCTTGTACATGTACTTGTAGAAATAATTATATTATTATTATCAGTTTTCTTGTAGCTTATTCTTATCTTCAGAACATTTATAGTAGGCTCAGTCACATTTTTGGTAGGCTCAGTCACATTTATGGTAGGTTCAGTAACATCTATGGTAGGCCCAGTCATATTTATGATAGGCTCAGCCATATTTATGGTAGGCTCAGTCAAATTTATGGTAGGCTCTGTAATATTGATGGTAGGCCCAGTCATATTCATAGTAGGCTCAGTCACATTTATGGTAGGCTCTGTAATATTGATGGTAGACTCAATCATATTTATGGAAGGCTCAGTCACATTTATGGAAGGCTCAATCACATTTATGGTAGGCTCAGTCACATTTATGGTAGGCTCAGTCACATTTATGGTAGACTGAGTCACATAAATGGTAGGCTCAGTCACATTTATGGTAGGCTCACTCACATTTAAAAAAAGTTAAAATTGTCGACTTAGTGACAACAATTAGTTTATAAGCACAAGTATATTTCTAAGAAATTCTGGGAACTATTTCAAGTGTCCCGATAAGACTTTTCTGATAAGCTGGACCACAGAAACAAATAAGCTGGACCACAGTAACAAATAAGCTGGACCACAGTAACAAATAAGCTGGACCACAGTAACAATTAAGCTGGACCACAGTAACAAATAAGGTGGACCACAGTAACAAATAAGCTGGACCACAGTAACAATTAAGGTAGACCACAGTAACAAATAAGCTGGACCACACTAACAAATAAGCTGGACCACAGTAACAAACAAGCTGGACCACACTAACAAATAAGCTGGACCACAGTAACAAATAAGATGGACCACAGTAACAAATAAGCTGGACCACAGTAACAAATAAGCTGGACCTCACTAACAAATAAGCTGGACCACAGTAACAAATAAGCTGGACTACAGTAGCAAATAAGCTGGACCACAGTATCAAATAAGCTGGACCACACTAACAAATAAGCTGGACCACAGTAACAAATAAGCTGGACCACAGTAACAAATAAGCTGGACTACAGTAACAAATAAGCTGGACCACAGTAACAAATAAGCTGGACCACAGTAACAAATAAGCTGGACCACAGTAACAAATAAGCTGGACCACAGTAACAAATAAGCTGGACCACAGTAACAAATAACCTGGACCACAGTAACAAATAAGCTGGACCACAGTAACAAATAAGCTGGACCACAGTAACAAATAAGCTGGACCACAGTAACAAATAAGCTGGACCACAGTAACAAATAAGCTGGACCACAGTAACAAATAAGCTGGACCACAGTAACAAATAAGCTGGACCACAGTAACAAATAAGCTGGACCACAGTAACAAATAAGCTGGACCACAGTAACAAATAAGCTGGACCACAGTAACAAATTAGCTGGACCACAGTAACAAATAAGCTGGACCACAGTAACAAATAAGCTGGACCACAGTAACAAATAAGCTGGACCACACTAACAAATAAGCTGGACCACAGTAACAAATAAGCTGGAGCACATTAACAAATAAGCTGGTCCACAGTAACAAATAAGCTGGACCACAGTAACAAATAAGCTGGACCACAGTAACAAATATGCTGGACCACAGTAACAAATAAGCTGGACCACAGTAACAAATAAGCTGGACCACAGTAACAAATAAGCTGGACCACAGTAACAAATAAGCTGGACCACAGTAACAAATAAGCTGGACCACAGTAACAAATAAGCTGGACCACAGTAACAAATAAGCTGGACCACAGTAACAAATAAGCTGGACCAAATAAGCTGGACCACAGTAACAAATAAGGTAGACCACAGTAACAAATAAGCTGGACCACAGTAACAAATAAGCTGGACCACAGTAACAAATAAGCTGGACCACAGTAACAAATAAGCTGGACCACAGTAACAAATAAGCTGGACCACAGTAACAAATAAGCTGGACCACAGTAACAAATAAGCTGGACCACAGTAACAAATAAGCTGTACCACACTAACAAATAAGGTGGACCACACTAACAAATAAGCTGGACCACAGTAACAAATAAGGTGGACCACAGTAACAAATAAGGTGGACCACAGTAACAAATAAGCTGGACCACAGTAACAAATAAGCTGGACCACAGTAACAAATAAGCTGGACCACAGTAACAAATAAGCTGGACCACAGTAACAAATAAGCTGAACCACAGTAACAAATAAGCTGGACCACAGTAACAAATAAGCTGGACCACAGTAACAAATAAGCTGGACCACAGTAACAAATATCAAACAACAGCTTTTTATGCACATTTGTGATGGCAGAGTACAAGAAAAATGTTCTTGTATTTGTAACAGGTAAATAATAGATAATGTGAGAGACAGGAAGAGAGAGACAGACGTCAGTGTTACCTGTGTTTATTATTAATTAATAATAATGTGAGAGACAGGAAGAGAGAGACAGACGTCAGTGTTACCTGTGTTTATTATTAATTAATAATAATGTGAGAGACAGGATGAGAGAGACAGACGTCAGTGTTAACTGTGTTTATTATTCATTAATAATAATGTGAGAGACAGGAAGAGAGAGACAGACGTCAGTGTTAACTGTGTTTATTATTCATTAATAATAATGTGAGAGACAGGAAGAGAGAGACAGACGTCAGTGTTACCTGTGTTTATTATTCATCTGATGTTTGATACTTGTATATTTATTCAATGTTTACTATGAAGGCAGTTGTGAAAAAAACGAAAGTTCTTTACATTGTAAATTGTTAAATAATTTGTTATTAGTTATGTGGAGGATATACCTAGAGAGAGTTTCGGGGATCAACGCCCCCGCGGCTCAGTCTGTGACCAAGCCTCATGGTTTATCAGGGCCTGATCAACCAGGCTGTTACTGTTGGCTGCACACATCCCAACGTACGAACCACAGCCCGGCTGGTCAGGTACCGACTTTAGGTGCCTGTCCAGTGCTTTCTTGAAGACAGCCAGGGGTCTATTGGTAACCCCCTTATATATGCTAGGAGACAGTTGAACAGTCTTGGGTCTCTGACACTTACTGTGTTGTCTCTTAACGTGCTAGTGGTACCCCTGCTTTTCATTGGGGGAATGTTGCATCGTCTGCTGAGTGTTTTGCTTTCGTTGTGAGTGATTTTCGTGTGTAACTTTGGTACTAGTCCCTCTAGGATTTTCCAGGTGTATATAATCATGTGTCTCTCCCGCCTGCGTTCCAGGGAGAACAGGTTCAGGAACTTCAAATATTCCCAGTAATTCGGATGTTTTATCGCAGTTATGTGTGTCATGAATGTTCTCTGTACATTTTCTAGGTCGGCAATTTCACCTGCCTTGAAAGGTGCTGTTAGTGTGCAGCAATATTCCAGCCTAGATAGAACAAGTGACCTGAAGAGTGTCATCATGGGCTTGGCCTCCCTAGTTTTGAAGGTTCTCATTATCCATCCTGTCATTTTTCTAGCAGATGCGATTGATACAATGTTATGGTCCTTGAAGGTGAGATCCTCTAACATTATCACTCCCAGGACTTTGACATTAGATTTTCGCTCTATTGTGTGGTTTGAATTTGTTTTATTCTCCGATATAATTTTAATTTTCTCACGTTTACCGTATCGGAGTAATTGAAATTTCTCGTCATTGGACTTCATGTTGTTTTCTGCAGCCCATTTAAAGATTTGGTTGATGTCCACCTGGAGACTTACAGTGTCTCCAATGGAGGACACTGTCATGAAAATTCGGGTGTCATCTGCAAAGGAAGTCACGGTGCAGTGGCTTACATCCTTGACTATGTCAGATGTTAGGATGAGGAATAGGATGGGAGTGAGCACTGAGCCTTGTGGAACAGAGCTTTTCACCGTAGCTGCCTCAGACTTCACTCTGTTCACTACGACTCTTTGTGTTCTGTTTGTTAGGAAATTAAAGATCCATCTACCAACTTTCCCTGTTTTTCCTTTATCACACGTTTTGTGCGTTATTACAACATGGTCACACTTTTCAAAGGCTTTCGCAATCTGTGTATACTACATCTGTGTTTGTCTTCTAGAGCATCCAAGATATTGTCATAGTGGTCCAGTAGCTGGGACAGGCAGGAGCAACCTGCTCTAAATCCATATTGCCCTGGGTCGTGTAATTTATGGGTATTTAGATGAGTGGCGATGTTGCTGCTTAGAACCCCTTCAAAGATTTTTATGATGTGGGATGTTAGCGCTATTGGTCTGTAGTTCTTTGATGTACAGTGTACAGTGGGGCTATGTCTTTTGCTTTTAGTAACTGAGAGACGAACCCTGTGTCAGTGCACTCTCTCCATAGGATGTTAAAAGCTCGTGATAGGGGTTTCTTGCAGTTCTTGATGAACACGGAGTTCCATGAGTCTGGGCCTGGGGCAGAGTGCATGGGCATGTCATTTATCGCCTGTTCGAAGTCATTTGGGAGCACGATAATATCAGATAGGTTTGAGTCTACCAAATTCTGTGCCTCTCTCATTTAAAATTCATTTAGGTCTTCGACTCTCAGTCTGGTTAGCGGCTCAATAAAAACCGAGTCATATTGGAACCTGAGTAGGTCATTCATTTCCTTGCTGTCATCTGTGTAGGACCCATCTCGTATAACAGGGGCCCAATACTGGATGTTGTTCTTGACATTTATTTGGCATAAAAAAAAGAAATATTTCGATTTGATTTATGGCTTTTATTTCTTTATGTGTTTCTTGATTCCTGTAAGATTCCTTTAGCTTAACTTCGATGTTCGCTATTTCTCTGGCCAGTGCCTCCCTTCGTATTGCAGATATATTGGCCTCTTTTAGCCGGTCTGTTATTCTTTGCCTTCGCCTGTATAGGGAGCGTCTTTCTCTTTCTAGTTTACATCTTCTCCTTTCCCTTATAGGAATATGCTTTGAGCATACCTCGAGTGCCACAGAGCTAGTTTGTTCTAGACATAAGTTTGGATCCGTGTTGCTTAGGAGATTTTCCCAGTTTATATCATTTAGGACCTGGTTGACTAGATCCCACTTTATGTTTCTGTTATTGAAGTTGATTTTGGTGAAGGGTCTCTCGTGACTGGTCACATTTTGTCGGTCTGGGGCTTCGCACATATATGTCTGAACCTCTATTATGTTGCGATCTGAATATATTGTTTTTGATATGGTGACATTACGTATCAGATGATCATTGTTAGTGAAGATGAGGTGCAGTGTATTCTCCAATCTTGTAGGCTCTATTATGTGCTGGTTTAAGGTGAATATGGTGAAGAGATTTAAAAGCTCGTGTGTATGCGAGTTTTCTTCTGAGCTGCCTCCTGGTGTTATCTCTACTATAACATTATTTGCTACATGCCTCCATTTTAGGTGCTTTAGGTTGAAATCCCCCAGGAGCAAGATGTTGGGGGCAGGAGCAGAAAGATTTTCCATATAGTAGTTTATTTTCAAAAGCTGCTTCTGAAATTGCTGGGAAGTTGCATCCAGAGGCTTGTATACAACCACAGTGACCATGTTTTGGTTCTCGATCTTTACTGCCAAAACTTCAACCACATTATTTGAGGGATTTAGTAGTTCTGAGCACATCAGTGACTCTGTGATATACAGACCAACCTCCCACCTTTTGCCTGTTTACTCTGTCGCATCTGTGTAAGTTATAACCCGGATCAATATTTCATTGTCAAGGTGATCCTTTAACAAATCATGTTTCTTTTTCTGCTATGTATTTCAATGCTGAGAATTTGTTACTCAAGTTGTGGGGTAAGTAAAATATTTTTTTTTTTTTTTTATTATCACACCGGCCGATTCCCACCAAGGCAGGGTGGCCCGAAAAAGAAAAACTTTCACCATCATTCACTCCATCACCATTTTTATATTACACTCATATTGACTATCCTTGGGGGCTCTTTTACATCTCAGAGAAGATTACAACTGTTTTGCAAGATTTAGTTTGCAAGACATGTTGCATCGTCTGCTGAGTCTTTTGCTTTCTTGCAAGATTTATTTTGCAAGACACTGAATGTTTTGATCTTGAAATTTCAAGATCAAAAATGAATTAGAATCGTTTACAATATTTCATGATCGAACTGTAGTAATGAACGTTTTACAGAGGAAAACTAAAAAGTTGCTTTCACTCTCTTGATCTTTGAGTCATAACAGCGAGACAAAATACTCAGGAAACAACTCATAGTTATAAATATTAAGAACAAAGTTGTCTCTACAAACGTAAATATTGGCGGCCATTATATGAGAGAGTGTTTATCTCTACCAACGTAAACATTGGCGGCCATTATATGAGGGAGTGTTTATCTCTACCTATGTAAACATTGGCGGCCATTATATGAGGGAGTGTTTATCTCTACCTATGTAAACATTGGCATTGGCTGCCAATGGCTGCCATATGAGGGAGTGTTTATCTCTACCTAAAACAATGGCTGCCAAATGAGGGAGAGTTTATTGGCTGCCATTATATGAGGGAGTGTTTATCTCTACCAACGTAAACATTGGCGGCCATTATATGAGGGAGTGTTTATCTCTACCTACATAAACATTGGCTGCCATTACATGAGGGGGTGCTTATCTCTACCAACGAAATTATTGGCTGCCATTATATGAGGGAATGTTTACCTACGTAAACATAAGAAAGTTACATAAACTTCCTGAAATGATAAACACTGTAATCTCTTTCTGAATTTTTGCAAGAAAGTTATAGTTTATCATTAATTTTCCTCACCTTTTACAGAAAGAAAAAGATCATGACTTCTCTGCTACAGCGGGTGAGTAATATACATTTTTTACTTCTTAAAATACCTGTGTATAACAACTGGGATAATGCAAGTGTCAGTTGATGTCCCGTCCATATATTATATATATATATATATATATATATATATATATATATATATATATATATATATATATATATATATATATATATATATATATATATATATATATGTGTATGTGTGTGTGTGTGTGGTTTAGAAAGACACATAAGCAAACATTATAACATATTTATTAGAAAACGTTTCGGTCCTGGGACCTTGATCACTTCTAACATACAGAGGTAGAAAGACATTATATATATAGGCGGAGAGTGAGATGTGACGCACGTGACCTGAGGAATGTCATAAGAACATAAGAATGGAGGAACACTGTAGAAGGCCTACTGGTCCATGCGAGGCAGGTCCTTATCAAAACAACCTCTACCTATGATGAGGACGGGTAGACGATGAAATCATGTGACTCCTGTGTTGTTGGGTTGGTGCTGCTTAAGTATCATGTAGCACCAACCCAACAACACAGGAAGGGACTGAAGGAAGGAAAACTCCACGGGAAGAAACTAAAACACATCAGAGGATGCAATGGGAGTCACAGTGGGAGGTGGAAAGGGAGAGATCCGTGTTTGTCTATGGGCTAGACGAAGCTAAAGGGGAAACTTATGATGAAAGAAAGCAGGAGGAGAAAAAAGCGATTGAAGATATCATGAAGGTGATAGGCGAGGGGGACATGACCCAGGTGGCAAATTTTCGGAGAATTGGGTGGTTCACAAAGAAAAGGAATCGGCCTCTCAAAGTAATTTTCAAGGCAGAATCAACCCGAACCATGATCCTGCAGGAGAAAGCACGGCTGAGAGGCAAGCAGGAGTTCCGGAGTGTGTACCTCGATCGAGACAGAACACAGGACGAAAGGAAGACAATGAAAGAGAGAGTTCAAAAACGAAAGGAGAAATGGGAGGAAATGAAAAAGGAGAGCAGAATAACCCAGGATCAAATGGAAGGACAAGCACACCCCCCAGAAACACCTGCAGAAGGACTCCAGCCACGACACCCCCAAGGCAACTGAACAATCCAAACCAACCATCACACACCGATCCCTCTGTTTCCACCCCCCACACCACAGTTACAGTATTAGAACAAAAGTTGAAGGTTTGGTACACAAATGCAGATGGATTAACGAATAAACATGAGGAATGGCAAGAAGGAATCAATGAGAAGTCCCCAGACATCATAGCAGTTACAGAAACAAAACTCACGGAGACAATAACAGATGCAATCTTCCCACCAGGATACCAGATCATGAGGAAAGATAGAAGGGGCAGGGGGGGAGGTGGGGTTGCTCTGCTCGTAAAAAACAGATGGAAATTCGAGAAAATGGAAGGCATAGATGAAACGGGAGAAAGAGACTACATAGCAGGTACACTTCAGTCTGGGGAACACAAAGTGGTCATTGCAGTGATGTATAATCCACCACAGAACTGCAGGAGGCCAAGAGAGGAATATGAAGAGAGCAACAGAGCAATGGTGGACACACTTGCTGAGGTGGCAAGAAGAGCTCATTCCAGCAGAGCAAAGTTGCTGGTTATGGGGGATTTCAACCACAGGGAGATCGACTGGGAAAACCTGGGGCCACATGGGGGTCCCGAAACATGGAGAGCCAGGATGTTGGACGTGGTGCTGGAAAACCTCATGCACCAACATGTTAAGGACACTACCAGAGTGAGAGGGGAGGATGAACCAGCAAGATTGGACCTTGTGTTCACCCTGGGCAGCTCAGACATTGAGGACATCAAGTATGAGAGTCCCCTAGGAGCTAGCGACCACGTGGTTCTGTGCTTTGAATACATAGTAGAGCTGCAAGTGGAGAGAATAACAGGAGTTGAATGGGAAAAGCCTGACTGTAAAAGAGGGGACTACATAGGGTTGAAGAACTTCCTGCGGGAGGTCCAGTGGGACAGAGAACTGGCAGAAAAGCCAGTAAATGAAATGATGGAATATGTAACAACAAAATGCAAGGAGGCAGTGGAAAAGTTTATTCCCAAGGGCAACAGTAACAACGGGAAGACCAGAACGAGCCCCTGGTTTACCCGACGGTGTAAGGAGGCAAAAACAAAGTGCAATAGAGAATGGAAAAAGTACAGAAGGCAGAGAACACACGAAAATAGGGAGATCAGTCGCAGAGCCAGGAATGAGTATGCACAGGTAAGGAGGGAGGCCCAGCGACAGTATGAAAATTACATAGCATCGAGAATCAAGACTGACCCGAAACTGTTGTATAGCCACATCAGGAGGAAGACAACAGTCAAAGACCAGGTGATCAGATTAAGGACAGAAGGTGGAGAACTCACAAGAAATGATCAGGAGGTATGTGAGAAGCTGAACAGGAGATTTAAGGAAGTTTTTACAGTAGAGACAGGAAGGGCTGTGGGAAGACAGCACAGAAGGGAACATCAAGAGGGAATATACCAACAAGTGTTGGATGACATACGAACAACTGAGGAGGAGGTGAAGAAGCTCTTAAGTGACCTTGACACCTCAAAGGCGATGGGACCGGACAACATCTCCCCATGGGTCCTTAGAGAAGGAGCAGAGATGCTGTGCGTGCCTCTAACCACAATCTTCAACACATCCCTTGAAACTGGGCAACTACCTGAGAAATGGAAGACAGCTAATGTAGTCCCCATATTTAAGAAAGGAAACAGAAACGAGGCACTAAACTACAGACCTGTGTCTCTGACATGTATTGTGTGCAAAGTCATGGAGAAGATTATCAGGAGGAGAGTGGTCGAACACCTGGAAAGGAACAAGATTATAAATGAAAACCAGCATGGGTTCATGGAAGGCAAATCCTGTATCACAAACCTCCTGGAGTTTTATGACAAGGTAACAGAAGTAAGACACGAGAGAGAGGGGTGGGTAGATTGCGTTTTCCTAGACTGCAGGAAGGCCTTTGACACAGTTCCCCACAAGAGATTAGTGCAGAAGCTGGAGGATCAGGCGCATGTAAAAGGGAGGGCACTGCAATGGATAAGGGAATACCTGACAGGGAGGCAGCAACGAGTCATGGTCCGTGAAGAGGTATCACAGTGGGCGCCTGTTACGAGCGGGGTCCCACAGGGGTCAGTTCTAGGACCAGTGCTATTTTTGATATATGTGAACGACATGATGGAAGGAATAGACTCTGAAGTGTCCCTGTTCGCAGATGACGTGAAGTTGATGAGAAGAATTAAATCGGACGAGGATGAGGCAGGACTGCAAAGAGACCTGGACAGGCTGGACATGTGGTCCAGTAACTGGCTTCTCGAATTCAATCCAGCCAAATGCAAAGTCATGAAGATTTGGGAGGGGCAAAGAAGACCGCAGACAGAGTATAGGCTAGGTGGACAAAGACTACAGACCTCACTCAGGGAGAAAGACCTTATATATATATATATATATATATATATATATATATATAATATATTTATATATTTTTTTTTTTTATCACACTGGCCGATTCCCACCAAGGCAGGGTGGCCCGAAAAAGAAAAACTTTCACCATCATTCACTCCATCACTGTCTTGCCAGAAGGGTGCTTTACACTACAGTTTTTAAACTGCAACATTAACACCCCTCCTTCAGAGTGCAGGCACTGTACTTCCCATCTCCAGGACTCAAGTCCGGCCTGCCGGTTTCCCTGAACCCCTTCATAAATGTTACTTTGCTCACACTCCAACAGCACGTCAAGTATTAAAAACCATTTGTCTCCATTCACTCCTATCAAACACGCTCACGCATGCCTGCTGGAAGTCCAAGCCCCTCGCACACAAAACCTCCTTTACCCCCTCCCTCCAACCTTTCCTAGGCCGACCCCTACCCCGCCTTCCTTCCACTACAGACTGATACACTCTTGAAGTCATTCTGTTTCGCTCCATTCTCTCTACATGTCCGAACCACCTCAACAACCCTTCCTCAGCCCTCTGGACAACAGTTTTGGTAATCCCGCACCTCCTCCTAACTTCCAAACTACGAATTCTCTGCATTATATTCACACCACACATTGCCCTCAGACATGACATCTCCACTGCCTCCAGCCTTCTCCTCGCTGCAACATTCATCACCCATGCTTCACACCCATATAAGAGCGTTGGTAAAACTATACTCTCATACATTCCCCTCTTTGCCTCCAAGGACAAAGTTCTTTGTCTCCACAGACTCCTAAGTGCACCACTCACCCTTTTCCCCTCATCAATTCTATGATTCACCTCATCTTTCATAGACCCATCCGCTGACACGTCCACTCCCAAATATCTGAATACATTCACCTCCTCCATACTCTCTCCCTCCAATCTGATATCCAATCTTTCATCACCTAATCTTTTTGTTATCCTCATAACCTTACTCTTTCCTGTATTCACTTTTAATTTTCTTCTTTTGCACACCCTACCAAATTCATCCACCAATCTCTGCAACTTCTCTTCAGAATCTCCCAAGAGCACAGTGTCATCAGCAAAGAGCAACTGTGACAACTCCCACTTTATGTGTGATTCTTTATCTTTTAACTCCACGCCTCTTGCCAAGACCCTCGCATTTACTTCTCTTACAACCCCATCTATAAATATATTAAACAACCACGGTGACATCACACATCCTTGTCTAAGGCCTACTTTTACTGGGAAATAATTTCCCTCTTTCCTACATACTCTAACTTGAGCCTCACTATCCTCGTAAAAACTCTTCACTGCTTTCAGTAACCTACCTCCTACACCATACACCTGCAACATCTGCCACATTGCCCCCCTATCCACCCTGTCATACGCCTTTTCCAAATCCATAAATGCCACAAAGACCTCTTTAGCCTTATCTAAATACTGTTCACTTATATGTTTCACTGTAAACACCTGGTCCACACACCCCCTACCTTTCCTAAAGCCTCCTTGTTCATCTGCTATCCTATTCTCCGTCTTACTCTTAATTCTTTCAATAATAACTCTACCATACACTTTACCAGGTATACTCAACAGACTTATCCCCCTATAATTTTTGCACTCTCTTTTGTCCCCTTTGCCTTTATACAAAGGAACTATGCATGCTCTCTGCCAATCCCTAGGTACCTTACCCTCTTCCATACATTTATTAAATAATTGCACCAACCACTCCAAAACTATATCCCCACCTGCTTTTAACATTTCTATCTTTATCCCATCAATCCCGGCTGCCTTACCCCCTTTCATTTTACCTACTGCCTCACGAACTTCCCCCACACTCACAACTGGCTCTTCCTCACTCCTACAAGATGTTATTCCTCCTTGCCCTATACACGAAATCACAGCTTCCCTATCTTCATCAACATTTAACAATTCCTCAAAATATTCCCTCCATCTTCCCAATACCTCTAACTCTCCATTTAATAACTCTCCTCTCCTATTTTTAACTGACAAATCCATTTGTTCTCTAGGCTTCCTTAACTTGTTAATCTCACTCCAAAACTTTTTCTTATTTTCAACAAAATTTGTTGATAACATCTCACCCACTCTCTCATTTGCTCTCTTTTTACATTGCTTCACCACTCTCTTAACCTCTCTCTTTTTCTCCATATACTCTTCCCTCCTTGCATCACTTCTACTTTGTAAAAACTTCTCATATGCTAACTTTTTCTCCCTTACTACTCTCTTTACATCATCATTCCACCAATCGCTCCTCTTCCCTCCCGCACCCACTTTCCTGTAACCACAAACTTCTGCTGAACACTCTAACACTACATTTTTAAACCTACCCCATACCTCTTCGACCCCATTGCCTATGCTCTCATTAGCCCATCTATCCTCCAATAGCTGTTTATATCTTACCCTAACTGCCTCCTCTTTTAGTTTATAAACCTTCACCTCTCTCTTCCCTGATGCTTCTATTCTCCTTGTATCCCATCTACCTTTTACTCTCAGTGTAGCTACAACTAGAAAGTGATCTGATATATCTGTGGCCCCTCTATAAACATGTACATCCTGAAGTCTACTCAACAGTCTTTTATCTACCAATACATAATCCAACAAACTACTGTCATTTCGCCCTACATCATATCTTGTATACTTATTTATCCTCTTTTTCTTAAAATATGTATTACCTATAACTAAACCCCTTTCTATACAAAGTTCAATCAAAGGGCTCCCATTATCATTTACACCTGGCACCCCAAACTTACCTACCACACCCTCTCTAAAAGTTTCTCCTACTTTAGCATTCAGGTCCCCTACCACAATTACTCTCTCACTTGGTTCAAAGGCTCCTATACATTCACTTAACATCTCCCAAAATCTCTCTCTCTCCTCTGCATTCCTCTCTTCTCCAGGTGCATACACGCTTATTATGACCCACTTCTCGCATCCAACCTTTACTTTAATCCACATAATTCTTGAATTTACACATTCATATTCTCTTTTCTCCTTCCATAACTGATCATTCAACATTACTGCTACCCCTTCCTTTGCTCTAACTCTCTCAGATACTCCAGATTTAATCCCATTTATTTCCCCCCACCGAAACTCCCCTACCCCCTTCAGCTTTGTTTCGCTTAGGGCCAGGACATCCAACTTCTTTTCATTCATAACATCAGCAATCATCTGTTTCTTGTCATCCGCACTACATCCACGCACATTCAAGCATCCCAGTTTTATAAAGTTTTTCTTCTTCTCTTTTTTAGTAAATGTCTACAGGAGAAGGGGTTACTAGCCCATTGCTCCCGGCATTTTAGTCGCCTCATACGACACGCATGGCTTACGGAGGAAAGATTCTTTTCCACTTCCCCATGGACAATAGAAGAAATAAAGAAGAACAAGAGCTATTTAGAAAAAGGAGAAAAACCTAGATGTATGTATATATATATATGCATGTGCGTGTCTGTGAAGTGTGACCAAAGTGTAAGTAGGAGTAGCAAGATATCCCTGTTATCTAGCGTGTTTATGAGACAGAAAAAGAAACCAGCAATCCTACCATCATGCAAAACAGTTACAGGTTTCTGTTTCACAGTCATCTGGCAGGACGGTAGTACTTCCCTGGGTGGTTGCTGTCTACCAACCTACTACCTATATATATATATATATATATATATATATATATATATATATATATATATATATATATATATATATATATATATATATATATATATATATATATATATATATATATATATATATATATATATATATATATATATATATATATATATATATGTCACTAGAGGATCAGCAATGGGATCAGGCAACCCTCCCAGTGCGACTGGGAGGTATAGGGCTGCGTAAAGCAACGCATGTTGCTTTACCTGCTTTTCTGTCTTCGTGTTTGGCTTCCAGTGCATTAGTCAAGAAGATAGTGCCCGAACGCTTGAGAGACGTGGTAGGAGCTCAAGACCCCAGGTTTACTGAAGCAGCGATTCGGTGGGACACCCTTACAGACTCCTCCAGTAGACCAGCTCCTCCCAAAGAGCACAAACAGTCCCACTGGGACAAACCGATCATGGAAAAAATCGCCAACACAATGCTCTCCAATGCTTCAGGAAAGAACAAAGCTCGTCTCCTGGCAGTGAAGGCACCACACTCAGGAGATTTCCTGTTAGCTGTTCCCAATTCCTCCCTGGGCACCCGTCTCGACCCACAGGCCATTCGGATTGGTGTTGCTCTTCGCCTAGCCGCCCCCATCCTCACCGAACATAGGTGTATTTGCGGCAGGGCGACAGCTGATCAATTCGGACTTCATGGTCTCGTGTGTCACACAGCAGAAGGGAAGTATGCCAGGCATGAGGAGGTCAATGATATAAAGAGAAGCCTCGCCACAGCCCGTTGCCCAGCTCAACGGGAACCCCAAGTACAGAGGTCTGATGGAAGTCAAAAGCGTCCTGATGGAGCCACTATGCTACCCTGGAAGGATGGAAAGCAGATTGCCTGGGACTACACCTGTGCTGCCACATTGGCAGACACCTACTTGCCATACTCCGTAGTGGAAGGGGGTGGAGCTGCCAGCCACAGGGAGACCCAGAAGATCCGAAAATATGAAGACCTTCCCCCTTGCTATAACTTCATTCCAATAGGGTCGGAGACCCTTGGAGCATGGGGCAAGTGTGCTCTAAAGTTCCTCAAAGAGCTGGGTGAAAAGCTCATCATAGAAACCAAGGACCACAGGGCGACCAGCTTCCTCTTTCAGAGACTCAGTGTTGCGATCCAGAGAGGAAATGGTGTATGAGTACAGGCCAAGATTATCGTACATACAAACCTCGAAAAGCTCTTATAAAAACATGTATATCCAGCACCATGCACCATGCTTCCAGTTAACTTGGAAATGATTGTGTCGATGCATGGACTATTTAGAGGCATATGTTATGGAAAAACAATGTGAAATTAATGTTAACGAGGGAGTGACCAGTCAGTGCATCCACCCCCACGTCACGGGGGTGGGTGGAAGAGGTGGGATGTGTAACTAGATGGTGAGTGAACACATTGGTTCAGCAGTGCCCATACCCACATTGTTCATAGTGTACATGGGAAACAAATAAAGTTATGTGTATTGTAAGACAGTGTGAACAATATATAGTGTGCAAGTCCATGTGTATTGTACTTCCCGGGATAACCCCACTCAACAACCTGCGCCTCCCCCACCTAATTCCCAGGGGAAGTTTTCCCCTTCCCCTCCCGGCCCCTCAAACTCCACCAGGCCACCACGGTCAAGTTCACTACCTTCCACGCACCATACCCACCCAGCATGTCATATTCCACTCCTATTGTCTAGTCTAGCAGATGGATGCCAACCAGGAGGAAGCAAGCAGCCAGGGAAATGGCACGGCTGGCAATACTAGGAGAGGCAAGTGTCGGTCATGCTTACAGCTTCGTTGTCTCAACTCTAATGGTTTCCTCCGCAAACACGGTAGTTGCCCTGGTTCAGGATGTCCTCCTGTGGAAAGTGATGATCCAGAGCCACCTCAGGCACCTGAACCCACTCCAACAGATTTCATCTCATCAGACAATCTCTTGGAAGCAATTAAAGCAACAGGTACGAGGACACTCACACATATTCCCAAAGCAGCCCGTCCACACGCAGCTGGGAAACTTACAGACCTCCTGAAAAAAGTAAACGATGGTTCCACTATCTTAAATGCTCCACCAACCATCAAGGCATGGCACAACTTGCTACTTTTTGGCAATGTCTGCTTAGCTGTGCCGGAAAGAAGGGGAAAGAGGCTAGCCTCAATGATAATTAAATCCTTAAGAGATTTTCCTAGAGTTGATAACCTCATTCGCCTTCCCCGTCAACACAAAAAAGGGAGAGGCAGAACCCCCACTCACTCTACTGACAGTGAAAAAGTCAGAGTCCAGGTGAGCAAGAAAATTGAAGAGGGCAACACAGTGGGGGCAATCAGAATTATTACCAGTGAAGATACAGTTGCTCCCAGGGATGCTGACACGGCTGAAGCACTTAGAGGAAAGCACCCTGCCAGGGAAACCAGTGGCACCAACAGTTCCAACACCTCTGTCCCCACTATGGAACCATTGATTGTGGAAGACTCAGACATTTACAAAGCAATAATGTCGTTCCCATCTGGCTCTGCTGGGGGTTACACTGGAATAAGGCCACAGCATTTAAAGGAAATGGTTAATCCAGTTATTGGGGAAATTGCAGAGACACTGCTTTCAGAGATCACAAGGTTCGTCAACAATTCCTTGGCTGGTCTGATTCCTGATGAAATTAGACCTTTCTTTTTTGGTGCAACACTTTGTGCACTTAAAAAGAAGGATGGAGGAATTCGGCCAATTGCAGTAGGCAACACGTTACGCCGCCTCGTATCCAAAGCTGCTGTCCGAAGTATTCGTGCACAGGCAGCCATGATGCTTCAACCAAACCAGCTTGGCTTTGGGGTCTCTCAAGGAAGTGAAGCAGCGGTTCATGCAACAAGGGCGTATATCAACAACCTGCCTGAGGACAATGCAGTGGTAAAATTAGATTTCAAGAATGCGTTCAATCTCCTGAAAAGAGACGTGGTATTAGCAGCAGTACAAGAACATTTCCCTGGTCTCTTCCCTTTTGTTTCAGCTGGGTATAGCAAGGAATCAATGCTTCTCTTTGGAGAGCATGAAATCACATCATCGGAGGGTGTCCAACAAGGAGATCCTCTTGCACCATTTCTCTTCTGTATAGCAGTTAGGGAAATCACAGTCAGACTGACCAGCGAGCTAAACATCTGGTTCCTAGATGATGGCACACTAGCAGGTACAAAGGAGTCCCTCCTACATGACCTTACACAGGTAATGACACGGGGACAGGAAATGGGTCTCATCCTGAATCCATCCAAATGTGAAATCATCTCAGTCAGTCAACAAGTGATAAATGCAGTGAGATCAAAACTACCAGGAGCAGCAGTCATTGCCCCCACAAATAGTGTCTTGCTAGGAGCACCTCTGGGAAGCAATGCCATTGACACAATTCTCAGGAAGAAATTGGAAGAGTTAAGGAGAATGGAACAACGAATAGGCAATCTGGACACCCACGATGCCTTGTACCTTCTCACAAAGTGCTTGAGTCTGCCCAGGTTGACATATTTCCTAAGATGTGCACCTTCATATGATAACCCTATACTGCACGAATATGACAGTATTCTGAGGCAGATTTTTACGAAAGTACTTAACCTTACTCTAGAAGACGGGCAGTGGAACCAAGCTACACTTCCAGTCAGACTAGGAGGCATTGGTGTCCGCAAGTCATCACAGATTGCGTTACCTGCTTTTCTGTCCTCGTGTATTGCATCCAGAGAGCTTGTAGCAGCGATTCTCCCTGAACATCTTAGGGACAAGATTGGAGTCCAGGACCAAAAATTCATTGACGGAGCAATGATCTGGGATAATCTAACGGGCTCTGAAACCAGACCTGCTCCCCCCAACAACTACAAACAATCGCACTGGGATGGTCCAATAGTGGAAAATATAGCCTCAACAATGCTTCAGAGTGTGTCAGGGAAGGATAGAGCCCGCCTCCTGGCAGTGAGAGCCCCTCATGCTGGGGACTTTCTGTTGGCTGTTCCCAACTCCAGCCTTGGCACACGCCTCGACCCACAGACCATCCGCATCGGTGTTGCCCTTCGACTTGCCGCCCCTATTCTCGCCGAACACAGGTGTATTTGTGGCAGTGAAGCAGCAGACCGATTCGGGTACCATGGTCTTGTGTGCCGTAAATCCGAGGGAAAGATTGCAAGACATGAGGAGGTTAATAACATTATCAAGAGGAGCCTCACAACAGCTGGATGCCCAGCAGTAAGGGAGCCACCCCAACTATGCAGATCTGATGGCAGCCAGAAGCGTCCAGATGGTATCACCCTTCAAGCCTGGACAGATGGGAAGCAGGTGGTGTGGGACTATACATGTGCATCTACCTTGGCTGATACCTATCTCCAATACACCAGGGAGGAAGGAGGGGCAGCTGCCAGCTTCAGGGAGTCCCAAAAGTCTAGAAAATATGGAGAACTTGCCCATCATTATATGTTTGTTCCCATAGGCTCAGAGACCCTTGGCTCATGGGGAAAGAGTGCATCTAAATTCCTTAAGGAGCTGGGAAAAAGACTCATCAGGGTAACTAGGGATCCCAGGGCAGCTAGTTTTCTGTTCCAGCGGCTCAGTGCGGCTGTTCAAAGGGGTAATGCCTGCTGTATTTTGGGCACACGCCCCAGCTCTGAGGAGCTGGATGAGATTTTCGCCTTATAATCGGTGATACACACGTAACAACATGTACCGTATATGCCACCTTTATATCAACAATGTATCTCTTAAATCTTCTGTACCATATTATGTAATAAAATATTCCTATTGGTAAAAAAAAAAAAAATGAAAAGACGGGGTGGTAGGGGAAGTGGAATATTCAAACGGCTTTAGGAAGAAATCCAAATATTCTTCCTTGAAGCCTTTTTATCCACTTCTCCAAGGCTATGGGTCCCACAATTTACACCAGAGGTGGACCCCATCCTATATATATATATATATATATATATATATATATATATATATATATATATATATATATATATATATATATATATATATATATATATATATATATATATATATATATATATATATATATATATATATATATATATATATATATATATATATATATATATATGTCGTGCCGAATAGGCAGAACTTGCGATCTTGGCTTAAATAGCAACGCTCATCCTGCCATATAGGACAAGTGAAAATTTGTGTATGCAATAATTTCGCCAAAATCATTCTGAACCTAACGAAAAAAATATATTTCACTGTGTTTGTTTAGTATTAAATTATTGTAAACAAATCTAAAATATATTTAGTTGGGTTAGGCTAAAATAAATTGTTCTTGTTATAATAAGGTTAGGTAAGTTTTCTAAGATTCTTTTGGTGCAAAATTATAAATTTTTACATTAACATTAATGAAAAAAATATATCTTTAAACGTATAAGAGAAAATTTTAGAAAGGACTTAATTTTAAATGAGTTCTTGCTAATTGACCAGTTTTACATATTCGGCACGACATATATATATATATATATATATATATATATATATATATATATATATATATATATATATATATATATATATATATTGCTGAGGGTGCTAGTGTAGTCCTTTAGGACAGTGCTAAGGGTTCTAGTGTAGTCCTGGAGGACAGTCCTGAGGGTGCTAGTGTAGTCCTGGAGGACAGTGCTGAGGGTGCTAGTGAAGTCCTGGAGGACAGTGCTCCTGAAGGTGCAAGTGCTGTCATGGAGGAAAGTGCTCCAGAGGGTTCTAGTGATGTCATGGAAGACAGTGCTCGTGAGGTTACTAGTGTTGCTCTGGAGGAGAGTGAAGACAATGTTATTCAGACCACAGAGGTTCAAAATAGAGATACAGCTCGAGGTGGACTAAAATGGGGTGATGCCACAGGGAATAGTGTCGACACACTACCAGCAAAACCTGGTGGAAGCACTGATGTCCATACTGGGGTGAAAGATAGGGAGGAAACAGGAAAAATAAATGCACTAGTAGTGAATGCAGCTACAATAAATCCTAGCAAACATAATTACAATATATGTAAATACTATGCCTTGGGTATCTGCAGGCATGGTATATCTGGCGAAACAGGTGAGACTTGCACCTTTGACCATCCAAAAAAATGCTGCACCCACATGACAACAGGAGAGTGCAACTTCCCCTCCTGTTATTTATTTCATCCAGAAATGTGTCACTCATCAATCTATGAAAGAAAATGCTGTAATAATGTTGGTAGAATTACCGACAATATATAAAGTAAAAGGGCACAAGTGCAACTAATGTGACATTTTATTTTGGCAACGTTTCGCTCTCCAGGAGCTTCTGTTATGGCTTGACAAAGCTCCTGGAGAGCAAAACGTTGCCACAATAAAATGTCACATTAGTTGCACTTGTGTCCTTTTATTTTACAAAGAAAATGCTACAAGGCATACTGCCAGGCACATCATCTACAGGGGACTAGAAGACACAGAACAGCCGGACTATGGGAAACAAAAGAAAGGAGCCACAACCTCTCCACGGACAGAGGTTTTCTATGACCAGGAAGACTGGTAAGAGATGACAATAATCCTACATTAGCTGAAAACACTTCTGGAGCAGAGGCACAGACATTGGCCTCTACCCCAGAACAACAGATGTTAGAGCCAGCAAATAAAACCCCCTAAATTTCACCAATATAACGACATTTGTCTTTGCAAACATACAGGGTCTAAAGCCGTCAAAAAACAACAAAATTCCTTACATCAAGGGATTGCTCACGGAGTCAAATGCATTGTTTGCAGCATACACAGAGACCCACATAAAGGAATGTTATGACAACGAAATATAGATCCCGGGTTATAACCTATTCCGATGCGACAGACTAAAAAGGCAACAAGGGAGAGTTGGCATGTATGTCACAGAGTCGCTCATTTGCACAGAAATACTGAACACCTCAAATGATGTAGCTGAAGTTTTGGCGGTTTTTAGTGTATACACCTTCACCTCTCTCTTACTTGCTGCTTCTATTCTCCTTGTTTCCCATCTACCTTTTACTCTCACTGTAGCTACAACTAAAAAGTGATCTGATATATCTGTGGCCCCTCTATAAACATGTACATCCTGAAGTCTACTCAACAGTCTTTTATCTACCAATACATAATCCAACAAACTACTGTCATTTCGCCCTACATCATATCGTGTATACTTATTTATCCTCTTTTTCTTAAAATATGTATTACCTATAACTAAACCCCTTTCTATACAAAGTTCAATCAAAGGGCTCCCATTATCATTTACACCTGGCACCCCAAACTTACCTACCACACCCTCTCTAAAAGTTTCTCCTACGTTAGCATTTACGTCTCCTACCACAATTACTCTCTCACTTGGTTCAAAGGTTCCAATACATTCACTTAACATCTCCCAAAATCTCTCTCTCTCCATTACACTTCTCTCTTTTCCAGGTGCATACACGCTTATTATGATCCACTTTTCGAATCCAACCCTTATTTTAATCCACATAATCCTTAAATTTACACATTTATATTCCCTCTTCTCCTTCCATAACTGATCCTTCAACATTATTGCTACCACTTCCTTACCTCTAACTCTCTCAGATACTCCTGACTTAAACCCATTTATTTCTCCCCACTGAAACTCGCCTACCCCTTTCAGCTTTGTTTCGTTAAGCACCAGGACATCCAACTTCTTTTCATTCATAACATCAGCAATCATCTCCTTATCGTCCGCACTTCATCTATGCACATTCAATCATCCCAGTTTTATTACCTGGAGTTTACATGGAGAGAGTATCGGGGGTCAACTCCCCCGTGACTCGGTCTGAAACCAGGCCTCACAGCGGATCAAGGTCTGATCAAACAAGCTGTTACTGCTAGCCACATACAAGCAGATGTACGAACCACAGCCCGGTTGGTCAGGTACTGACATTAGGTGCCTGTCCAGTGCCTTCTTGAAGACAGCCAGGGGTCTATTGGTAATCTCTCTTATGTATGCTGGGAGGCAGTTGAACTGTCTTGGGCCTCTGACACTTATTGTGTTGTCTTTCAATATACTCGTGGCACCCCTGCTTTTCATTGGGGGAATGTTGCATCTCCTGCCTAGTCTTTTGCTTTCATAGGGAGTGATTTTCGTGTGCAGGTTTGATACCAATCACTCCAGGACTTTCCAAATGTATATCATCATGTATCTTTCTCGCCTGTGTTCCAGAGAATACAGATCAAGGACCTTCAACTGTTCCCAGTAGTTTAGGTGCCTTATCATACTTATGTGTGCCATGAAAGTTCTTTGTACTCTCTCGAGGTCTGCAATGTCGCCAGCCTTGAAGGGGGCCGTTAGTGTATAGCAGTATTCCAGCCTAGAGAGCACAAGCAATTTGAAGAGAATCATCATGGGCTTGGCATCCCTAGTTTTGAAGGTTATCATTATCCATCCTATCATTTTACTGGCGGATGAAGTAGATACGTTGTTGTGGTCTTTGAAGGCGAGATCCTCTGACATTATCACTTCCAGGTCTTTCACATTACTTTTCCGTTCTATTGTATAGTTAGAATTTATCATATACCCTGACATATTTTTAATTTCTTCAAGTTTTCCATATATGAGTAGTTGAGTTCAGATTGTTTTGAGTGGCCCATTCGAAGATTTGGTTTATGTCCACTTGGAGTCTCGCAGTGTCTTCGATGGAGGTCACTGCCATGGCAATCCAGGTATCATCTGTAAAGGAAGACATGGAGGTAGGGCTTACTTCTCTATGTCAAAAATGAGGATGAGTAATAGAATGGGAGCGAGTACTGTGCCTTGTGGAACAGAGCTTTTTACAGTGGCTACTTGAGACTTTACTCTGTTTACTATTACTTTTTGTGTTCTATTTGTCAGGAAGTTGTAGATCAATCTACCAACTTTTCCCGTTATTCCTTTGTCATGCATTTTGTGTGCTGTTACACCATGGTCACACTTGTCGTAAGCTTTTGCAAAGTCTGTGTATACTACGTCTGTATTTTGTTTATCCTCTAGAGCATCCAGATCCTTGTCATAGTGGTCAAATAGCTGGGACAGGCAGGAGCTACCTGCTCTAAACCCGTGTTGCCCTGTGTTGTATAACTGATGGGTATCTTGGCTGTTGGCTATCTTGCTTCTTAGAACCCTCTCAAAGATTTTTATATGGGATGTTAGCTCTATCGGTTTATAGTTCTTTGCAATTGCTTTACTGCCACCTTTGTGGAGTGGGGCTATGTCTGCTGTTTTTAGTGTGTGTGGGATGACCCCTGTGTCCATGCTCCCTCTCCATAAAATGCCGAAGGCTCGCGATAGGGGCTTCTTGCAATTCTTGACGAACACGGAGTTCCACGAGTCTGGGCCAGGGGCAGAGTGCATGGGTATGTTATTAATTGCCTCTTCAAAGTCTTGTGGAGTTAGAATAAAATCCGAGATTGTTGGGATGACCAAATTTTGGGTTTCGTTCTGAAAGAATTCATTTGGATTGTCGGCCTTCATTCTGGGCAGTGGCTCGCTGAACACTGAGTCATATTGGGACTTTAATATCTCACTCATTTCATGGCTGTCATCTGTGTATGTCCCATCCTGCCTAAGCAGGAGCCCAATTATGGATGTTGTTTTCCCCTTAGATTTGGCATAAGAGAAGAATTTTTTTAAATTTCCTTTATGGCTTTTAGTTCTTCCTGTGAGTCTTGTCTCCTGTAAAATCCCTTCATCTTAAGTTCGATATTTGCAATTTCATTGACTAGTTCCTCCCTTCGTATTTCCGATATTTTGGCCTCAATCAGCAGCTCTGTGACTCTTTGCCTTCATCTGTATAGGGAACGTCTCTCTCTTTCTAGTTTACATCTTCTCTTTCTTTTTCTTAATGGAATATGTCTTGAGCAGATCTCAAGAACCATAGAATTCATTTTTTTCAAGGCAAATGTTTGGATCCGTGTTGTTTAGGATATATTCCCAGCTTGTTTCATTTAGGACATGGTTTATTTGATCTCATTGTATGTTTTTGTTGTTGAAATTGAATTTCGTGAAGAGACCTTTGTGACTGCTCACATTATGCTGAGTCCAGAGCCCTGTGCATACATTTCTGTAACTCTATTATGTTGTGATCTGAGTGCATTTTCTTTGATACAGTTGTATTACATATCAGATCATTGTTGTTGGCGAAGATGAGGTCCAGCGTAGTTTCTAGTCTTGTAGGCTCTACTATTTGCTGGTTTAAGGTGAATTTGGTGCAGAGATTTAATAGCTCGTTTGTATGTGAATTTTCATCTGAGCTGCCTCCCGGGGTGATCTCTGCTAAAACATTGTTTGCTATACTCGTCCATTTTAGGTGTCTCAAGTTGAAATCTCCTAGTAGTAAGATGTTTGGGGCAGGAGTTGGGAGATTTTCCAGACAGTGGTCAATTTTCTCAAGCTGCTCCTGGAATTGCTGAGAAGTTGCATCTGAAAGCTTGTATACTACCACAATGACAAGGTTTTGGTTTTCAGTCTTTACCGCTGTTATGGTTCGAATCTTAGTCGTTTGCCAGGATTAGTGCCCACGGTAATAAAATCACTTTCAAGAATAAAAAGGAACTTCAAATCTTGGAAACATAAGGTGGAAATAAGAATTATTCAGCATTTTGCAGGCTTTTCATTAAAAATTTTAAATACTTTTCTTGGATATTTGTAAATATCAATTAAATATTACTTAATGAGATTCTTTCAATCATGTAAAAATAGTAAATTGTAGGTATACAATATTACAGGTCTTAACCATAAATTAGCGCCTTCAGTGTCTATACGGACCCTACACTTGAAAATATTCAGAGGAGCAAGACTGTTTCCTCAATAGTAACACATGACTTGAAAGAGTATATACATTAAAAAGAAACTCCTTCACTGAGAGGTCAATATCACTGAGAATTCTACCCAGGATGCTGGTAGACACATTGTATCTGGATATGACTTCCTGCTGCCTTCACCACAGAATTTCCAACTCAAGCCAGTTCAGGAGTTTCTCAACTAGATTCTCCAAGACACCAGGAGAGAACAGTACTAGAGTACTAGTAGGTCTGCCAAGACGTTGTTCACCCAGTCAACAGTGAATGTCAACTGGCCATACACAGAAACGTCGTCGTAAGCTTCTGTCTTTTATGTGCGGGTTATTTGTGTATCGTTCCAGTCACGGTATTGTGCCTTTTTGTTATTTATCAACAGAAAATCATTTCATGACGTCAACTCGTCAAAGGGGGAGAGGGTAGAGCGGTGCAAACTACCCACCAATGGACTTACCTTGTTATAAACCTTAGCCAGGTGTACCTACCTAACACATTACTCAAGATGTATATACATATACACATCATACCTGGGAATATTCCTAAACCAGATAATATTATAAACTAGTGGAATCTTTAATTTACCTAATATTAAAGAAACTCCGAGTATAATATTAAGTGGACAATACATATATAAATTAATCTCATTATGATCTTGGTCATAACAACCGCCAGAACTTCAACTACATCATTTGAGGTGTTAAGTAGTTCTGTGCAAATGACTGACTCTGTGATATACAGACCAACCCCCCCTTGTTGCATGTTTAGTCTGTAGCATCAGAATAGGTTATAACCTGGGATCCATATTTCCTTGTCCTAATGATCCTTTATGTGGGTCTCTGTGAATGCTGCAGACATTGCATTTGACTCCATGAGCAATCCCTTGATGTAAGGAATTTTGATGTTCTTTGACAGCTTTAGACCCTGTATGTTTGCAAAGACAAATGTCGTTGTATTGGTGGAATTTAGGGAGGTTTTATTTGCTGGCTCTAATATCTGTTGTTCTGGAGTAGAGGCCAATGTCCGTGCCTCTGCTATAGAAGTGTTTTCAGGTGGTGTAGGATTATTGTCATTTCTTGCCAGTATTTTTTTCCCTCTGGCCCTAAAAACCTCTGTCCCTGGAGAGGTTGTGGCTCCTCTCTTTTGTTTCCCATAGTCTGGCTGGTCTGTGTCTTTTTGTTCTCTTCAGGTGACGTGCCTGGTAGTATGCGTTGTAGCATTTTCTTTCATGGAATGATGAGTGACACATTTCTTAGTGAAATAAGTTACAGGAGGGGAAGTTGCACTCTCCTATTGTCATGTGGGTGTGGCATTTTTTGGGATGATCAAAGGTGCATGTCTCACCTGTTTCACCAGATATACCATGCCTGCAGATATCCAATGCGCAGTATTTACATAGATTGTTGTTCTGTTTGCTAGGATTTATTGTAGCTGGGTTCACTGCTGGTGCATTTATTTTTCCTGTTTCCTCCCTATTTTTCACCCCAGTATGGACATCAGTGCTTCCACCAGGTTTGCTGGCAGTGTGTCGACACTTTTGATATTAGAACACCCAACCATTACCTGTCTTAGCTTGTTCAAACTTGTCGACACTATCACTCGTTACCCTATTTCTTCTACATTCTACCCTTAATTATTGGTTATTTTTGTACTGAAGAACATGTTACAAATATATTTCCTACTTTAACTAAAGAGTTGTTTTTTCATACATTTCCAGGTATGTGACCTGTACCATCAACAAATTATTAGCAAGTCATAATGCCGTTAAAGTAAGTCTTGGTTGCACTCTACATGGCTAATCAGATGCATTATCTGTTCATCATTCCAAGTGTTTGATAGATATATGTCCTTCAGTTTGTTTATCTATAATCAATGATAACACTTTTTCATAATTTTGCTTGTTAAGAGTACCTCCTGCACACAACACTTTACATATTAAAGATTTTTATACACTCGATTTAAGATTCTTCAACTCAACAAAGAGATCCAACAATTGTTTAATATTTGCCATGTGTGCAACACTCCAACAAACACTTAAGGATTCACTCGACTTCTGACTTCAACAATATAGTTACTACACCGCGACTTTTCTCTCTATAAAATACTTTCATGGAAATATTTTATGTTAATTTTTGTTATGATACATAATAAAAACACTATACAATGAATATAACACACATACCCACATCTCTAACAGTATATTCTTGGTAACCTCTCTGGGTGAAGATAATATAAGAATCTCTAACAGTATATTCTTGGTAACCTCTCTGGGTGAAGATAATATAAGAATCTCTAACAGTATATTCTTGGTAACCTCTCTGGGTGAAGATAATATAAGAATCTCTAACAGTATATTCTTGGTAACCCCTCTGGGTGAAGATAATATAAGAATCTCTAACGTATATTCTTGGTAACCTCAATGAAGATAATATAAGAGTTCAACAGTATATTCTTGGTAACCCCTCTGGGTGAAGATAATATAAGAATGTCCCTAACAGTATATTCTTGGTAACCTCACAGGGTGAAGATAATATAAGAATCTCTAACAGTATATTCTTGGTAACCCCTCTGGGTGAAGATAATATAAGAATCTCTAACAGTATATTCTTGGTAACCCCTCTGGGTGAAGTATATTCTTGGTAACCCCTCTGGGTGAAGATAATATAAGAAAGATAATATAAGAATCTCTAACAGTATATTCTTGGTAACCTCTCTAAGATAATATAAGAGTCCCTAACAGTATATTCTTGGTAACCCCTCTGGGTGAAGATAATATAAGAATCTCTAACAGTATATTCTTGGTAACCTCTCTGGGTGAAGATAATATAAGAATCTCTAACAGTATATTCTTGGTAACCTCTCTGGGTGAAGATAATATAAGAGTCCCTAACAGAAGATAATATAAGAGTCCCTAACAGTATATTCTTGGTAACCCCTCTGGGTGAAGATAATATAAGAGTCCCTAACAGTATATTCTTGGTAACCCCTCTGGGTGAAGATAATATAAGAATCAACAGTATATTCTTGGTAACCCCTCTGAAGATAATATAAGAATCTAACAGTATATTCTTGGTAGGGTGAAGATAATATAAGAGTCCCTAACAGTATATTCTTGGGTAACCCCTCTGGGTGAAGATAATATAAGAATGTCTAACAGTATATTCTTGGTAACCCCACTGGGTGAAGATAATATAAGAATCTCTAACAGTATATTCTTGGTAACCCCTCTGGGTGAAGGTAATATAAGAATCTCTAACGGTATATTCTTGGTAACCTCACTGGATGAAGATAATATAAGAGTTCCTAACAGTATATTCTTGGTAACCCCTCTGGGTGAAGATAATATAAGAATCTCTAACAGTATATTCTTGGTAACCCCTCTGGGTGAAGATAATATAAGAATCTCTAACAGTATATTCTTGGTAACCCCTCTGGGTGAAGATAATATAAGAATCTCTAACAGTATATTCTTGGTAACCTCACAGGGTGAAGATAATTTAAGAATGTCTAACAATATGTTCTTGGTAACCTCACGGGGTAAAGATAATATAAGGGTTGACCTGTTTCCTAACAAACTTCTTGTGAGTTGACGTCAAGTTAAGATATTTTGTTGCACATAATCACAGAGGCTAAATCTTCTATGTCTTATGGGAAAGACGACTTATTGTGATCATGTTGAGTTGACAGTAAGATCCTCACGACTGATCACATTATTTTGTACTCACCTAGTTGTACTAACCTAGTTGTGGTTGCAGGGGTCGAGTCATAGCTCCTGGCCCCGCCTCTTCACTGGCCGCTACTGCGTCACTCTCCCTGAACCATGAGCTTTAGCTCTGTATGGATCCTGCCTCCCCTACATCGCTTCCCAAACTATTCCACTTCCTGACTGCTCTGTGACTGAAGAAATACTTCCTAACATCCCTGTGATTCATCTGCGTCTTCAACTTCCAACACTGTCTCCATGTTGCTGTGTTCCATCTCTGGAACATTCTGTCTCTGTCCACCTCGTCAATTCCTCTCAGTATTTTATATGTCGTTATCATGTCCCCCCCTATCTCTCCTGTCCTCCAGTCTCGTCAGGTACATTTCCTTTAACCTCTCCTCGTAGGACATACCCTTTAGCTCTGGGACTAGTCTTGTTGCAAACCTTAGCACTTTCTCTAGTTTCTTTACGTGCTTGGTAAGGTGTGGGTTCCAAACTGGTGCCGCATACTCCAATATGGACCTAACGTGCATAGTGTACAGGGTCCTTAACGATTCCTTATTAAGATGTCGGAATGTTGTTCTGAGGTTTGCTAGGCGCCCATATGCTGCAGCAGTTATTTGGTTGATGTGCGCTTCAGGAGATGTGCCTGGTGTTATACTCACCCCAAGATCTTTTTCCTTGAGTGAAGTTTGTAGTCTCTGGCCCCCTAGACTGTACTCCGTCTGCGGTCTTCTTTGCCTTTCCCCACTCTTCATGACTTTGCACTTGGTGGGGTTGAACTCCAGGAGCCAGCTGCTGGACCAGGTGTGCAACCTGTCCAGATCCCTTTGTAGTTCTGCCTGGTCCTCGTCCAAATGAATTCTTCTCATCAACTTCACATCATCTGCAAACAGGGACACTTTGGAGTCTATTCCTTCCGTCATGTCGTTCACAAATACCAGAAACAGCACTGGTCCTAGGACTGACCCCTGTGGGACCCCACTCTTCACAGATGCCCACTCTGACACCTCGCCACTTACCATGACTCACTGCTGTCTTCCTGACTAGTATTCCCTGATCCATTGTAGTGCCTTCCCTGTTATCCCTGCTTGGTCCTCCAGTTTTTGGCACTATTCTCTTGTGTGGAACTGGGTCAAACGCCTTCTTACAGTCTAGGAAAATGCAACCTACCCACCCCTTTCTCTCTTGTCTTACTGCTATCACGCTGCCATAGAACTCCATTAGGTTTGTGTGACAGGATTTCCCATCCCTGAAATCATGTTGGCTACTGTTGATGAGATCATTCCTTTCTAGATGTTCCACCATTCTTCTCCTGATAATCTTCTCCATTACTTTGCATACTATACATGTCAGTGACACTGGTACTTCATGTTTGTCTCCATTTTTAAAAATTGGAACTACATTTGCTGTCTTACATACCTCAGGTAATCTTCCTGTTTCGAAAGATGTATTGAATATTGTTGTTAGTAGTAAACATAGCGCCTCTGCTCCCTTTCTCAGGACCCATGGAGAGATGTTATCCGGCCCATTGTCTCTGAGGTATCTAGCTCACTCAGAAGCCTCTTCACTGCTTCCTTGGTTGTGTGTATTGCGTCCAACACTTGGTGGTGCCTTCCACCTCTCCGTCTTTCTGGAGTCCCTTCTGTCTCCTCTGTGAACACTTCTTTGAATCTCCTGTTGAGTTCCTCAAATACTTCGCGGTCGGTCTCTCCTCCTTCCTTCCTTAGCCTGATTACCTGGTCCTTGACTGTTGTTTTCCTCCTGATGTGGCTGTATAACAACTTCGGGTCAGATCTTGCTTTTGCTGCTATGTCATTCTCATATTGTCGTTGGGCCTCCCTTCTTACCTGTGCATATTCATTATACTTATCATCATCTGTGTCTATGTCAAATTGTTAGATGTACTTGTAAGGCCGTTTACTACGTCATTATTTATATTGCAAGTTGCTCCATATTAGTACTTGATCTACGTTCATGTTAACAAAGTGTGTTATAGATCTACATATATATTATCAAGTAGGTGATAGATCTACTTTTATATTATCAAGACTCAAGAAATTCGTCTGTAAAAACTTGCATTTGTGGTCACAGTGGTGCCTGTGCTAACCTTCCAATGATGTAGAAATATACCTGATGAGAGTAAGACACATGTGCAACATCTGGGTATCTTTATTGTATTGATAAAGCCACTGGATGGCGATACGTCTACAATAAAGATACCCAGATGTTGCACATGTGTCTTACTCTCATCTTGTCGGTATTATATACCATTCGTACACAGAAATATACCTAGTTGGATGAATCTTATTGTGGCTAGCTGGTCTAGTGGCTAACGCGACGGGCTGGAGTTTTGAGACTCTATGACCGCGGGTTCAATCCCGGCCGGGGGTATGGTTTATTTGCAATCGTGTCATTACGATTTCTTGAGTCATAAGACACATAGGCAACATTAGGCAATTTTATTCCGAAACGTTTCGCCTACACAGTAGGCTTCTTCAGTCGAGTACAGAAAGTAGGCAGGAGCAGTAGAGTTGTGAAGACGATGTAATCAGTCCATCACCCTTGAAGTCGTAGATTTGAGGTTGTCAGTCCCTCAGCCTGGAGAAGTTCTGTTCCAAAGCCTGGAACTAACTTTGATGTTCACTCTGTCAGACACTGCAACACAATGGCATCTTGGTACAGAAGAGAAAACACCTTGGACAACTTTTTCAAGTGAGAATTGCTTGATCTGAGATGGACGTGACCTCTTAGTGGCTACATTCTCACTACTACTACTCTGCACCTCTCCTTCGGACAGTATTTAAGTCTCAACACTGTCGCTTGATCTTCAGTTAGTTCCAGACTTTGGAACAGAACTTCTCCAGACTGAGGGACTGACAACCTCAAATCTACGACTTCAAGGGTGATGGACTGATTACATCGTCTTCATATCTCTACTGCTCCTGCCTACTTTCTGTACTCGACTGATGAAGCCTACTGTGTAGGCGAAACGTTTCGGGATAAAGTTGCCTAATGTTGCCTATGTGTCTTATCTACCAACCCATCTACCCTGGAAAAAAGTATTTGAGGTGGTCGATCCCTGAGCCTTGAGAAAAATTTAGCTCCATGGTCTGGAATGATATCTTTCCATCATCAGTCATAACGTTGTCTTATTTTTCAGAGTCTACTATCTATAATCATATTTAAGAACATAAGAACATAAGAACGAAGGAACACTGCAGCAGGCCTACTGGCCCATGCGAGGCAGGTCCAAGTCTCCTACCGGCTTAAGCCAATGCACCCAACCTAGTCAGGTCAGGTCACATTGACTTAAGGGAGGAACACGGCAACCGACCTGGTAGCACAAGCTATCAGGTCCAACTCACACCCACCCACATCCACTCATGTATTTATCCAACCTATTTTTAAAGCTACACAACGTTCTGGCCTCTATAACGGTACTTGGGAGTTTGTTCCACTCATCCACAACTCTATTACCAAACCAGTACTTTCCTATATCCTTCCTGAATCTGAATTTTTCCAACTTAAAACCATTGCTGCGAGTCCTGTCTAGGCTAGATATTTTCAGCACACTATTTACATCCCCTTTATTTATTCCTGTCTTCCATTTATACACCTCAATCATATCCCCCCTAATTCTACGTCTTTCTAGAGAGTGCAGATTCAGGGCCCTTAGTCTATCCTCATAGGGAAGGTTTCTGATACATGGGATCAACTTTGTCATCCTCCTTTGTACATTTTCCAGAGAATTTATATCCATTCTGTAATAAGGTGACCAAAACTGTGCAGCATAATCTAAATGAGGCCTAACCAAGAGGAATAAGATGGGGCGAGTATTGTGCCTTGTGGAACAGAGCTCTTCACTATGGCAGCCTCCGATTTAACTCTGTTGACCACTACTCTTTGTGTTCGATTTGTTAGGAAGTTGAAGATCCATCTCCCCACTTTCCCAGTTATTCCTTTAGCACGTATTTTATGGGCTATTACGCCATGATCGCATTTGTCAAATGCTTTTGCAAGGCCATATCATAGTGATCCAGTAGTTGTGAGAGGCAGGAGCGACCTGCCCTGAATCCATGTTGCCCTGGATTGTGCAGGAAGCGTCTTTCTCTCTCCATTTTACTCCTGCTCTTCTTCTTTCTTAGAGGAATATGCCTAGAACATGCTTCGGCTGCCAGGAAGTTGATCCTTTCAAGGCACTGATTTGGATCCATGTCATTTAAGACATCTTCCCAACATGTTTCGTTTAGGACATGGTATGCAGAGTTGAAGAACAACCTGAGAACTTTATTATTTATGCTTCTTGATGTGAAGCCAAGGATTCTGTTAGCTTTATTGTGAACACTTATGCACTGTTGTCTTGGTTTCAGATTACTGCTAACCAGAACTCCTAAATCTCTTTTGCAATCCGTAATATTAAGATCTACATTATTTAGTTTTATGTGGCATGGTTATTTCCTGTCCAACATTTAGAACTTTGCAGTTGTCTATATTAAACTACATCTGCCACTTCTCCGACCACTGCATCAGTCTATTCAAATCTTCCTGGAGTGCTCTAATGTCCTCGTCAGAATGAATTCGACGGCCTATTTTGGTGTCATCGGCAAACTTGCTTATGTCGCTCTTTATGCCCTCATCAATGTCGTTTATGTAGATTGTGAACAATAGGGGGCCCAACACTGACCCCTGTAGAACACTACTCGTGACGTTTCCCCACTCTGATTTCTCCCCATTTATGCAAACTCTCTGCTGCCTATTTGTCAACCATGCCTCTAACCAGGAAAAAATTTCTCCTCCTATTCCATGTGCCTTAATTTTCCTCAATAGTCTCTGTTGTGGGACCCTGTCAAAAGCCTTACTGAAGTCCATATACACAATATCATATTCATTACCATGATCTACCTCCTCAAATACCTTAGTGAAAAAAGTTAATAAATTTGTAAGGCAGGAATGCCCCTTTGTAAAACCATGCTGAGATTCGTTGATTAATTTATGCTTTACAAGGTGGCTACGAACTGCCTCGGCAATTGACTCCATAAATTTTCCCACTATGGAGGTTAGGCTTATCGGTCTATAGTTCGAAGCTGAGGACCTGTCACCTGCTTTGAAAATAGGTATCACATTTGCTATTTTCCACTTGTCTGGCACTATGCTAGTTTGTAGTGATATGTTGAAAATATTCAAAGGTCTGCTAAGCTCCTCTTTACATTCCTTTAGAATCCTTGCTTGCAGTTCATCAGGGCCTGGAGATTTGTTAGGTTTTTATCTATTCTTCTAAGGACATGTCACTTGTGACCCTAATCGTGCACACTTTATCATCCTGTTCTCCATAATTTATTATTTCTAGAATATCGCTAGTATCTTTCTGAGTAAAAACTGAGAGGAAGTATGTGTTAAAAATCTACACATTTCCTTATCACTGTCTGTGAGCTGACCCGAGTAACTTTTGAGTGGGCCTATCTTGTCCCTGATCTTACTTCTGTATACCTGAAAGAATCCTTTTGGGTTAGTCTTCGATTCTCTTGCAACTTAACCTCATAATCTCTTTTTGCTTTTCTTATTCCTTTTTTTTATTTCTCTCTTTAACTGAATATATTGATTTCTTAATTGCACCTCTCCTCTTTTGATCTGTCTTTCTTTTGACCAATGAGATGTTTTAATCTATTGTTCATCCATTTAGGATCATTTTTGCTTGATCTGGTTTCCTTATTTGGAACATAAGTTGTCTGAGCAGCTTGAACTATGCCCTGGAAAACGTCATATCGTCAATCATCACCACTTACCTGACCCACAGTCAGTATCGTAGGGGTTCTTAAATGGAGATATCGAGGGTTGAAGGTAGACACACTTGTTGGATGGTAACGATATATTGTCAGACTGTGATGATGGGAAATGGAGCCCAGCCTCTGCCTGTCCTAGCCTGGATGTCTAACGCCGACTGAGAGGGTGGCAGAGGTACGAACGTACACATGCGCATCCCGTGACGTCACACAAAGTCACAGGCCTAAAAGGGATCTCCTATCTAAAGCACATGGATGATACTAATATGCTATACAACACAGGGATCAGCAACTATGCTGACAGCTCGGTCATGTTACGTATGTCGTCTCGACATACACTACTATCTATAGGCTGAACAGGCAGGTGGTTCTGGGCTGATTCTATACAATAACAAATTCATATATAACTTAGAACTAATGGATGGTATCATAATGGATGTTAACAAAATGAATTTTACGTAATGGGTGTTAACGTAATCACTTTTAACGTAATGCATTACAAACTATAAGAACAAATCATTGTACAATATGGATGGAATTGATCGATCGATCTGTATTCATGCACTCTACGGATTCTGAGGAAGAATAAATATATATATACAAGGTGAAATTAACAGCAAAGGCATCTGGTGCACTCAGACTATTACTGTCAAATTCTCAGAATACGGAGGGAACGTGAATACGAAAAAAAAAAAAAAATCTGAAAAACTAATCAGTTAATAACAAACAGTTGACAATTTACTTCATCTCGGACATCTAGTTATACAGACTATGTACATTTAAACCCAATTCTGCGAGGGTGAGGTTTACATATGCAGAATGGTTATCATCTCTGGGAGGATCGAATTCCTCTGCAATGGCTAACACATGCCTTGACTGAGGGAGATCTGAACGAGTATCTACAAAAGATACTTGTGGGTTTCTCATTACTTGTCGAGTACGCAAGGAGTAACGACATTCAGGTTGGTTATCTGACTGAGTATCTGAGGTAGAGGGTACAGAGTCAAGAGGATTTTCAGCATCTGTCACATTAGTCTGGGTAGCAATATCATCAACATCGCATACTAATTTCATATGATCTAAATGCGATTCTTTGTACTTACCAGTACTAATTTCTCTAACCTTATACTTATTACCAGAGATATGTTCTACAACTCGATAAGGTCCGACAAACTTTTGATCGAGCTTAGGCATTTCGGATGTTTTGTTGAAATTTGTCAGCATTACTCTTGAACCTACTTTGACTTTTGATGGCTTAGCACGGCTATTAGTTACTCTAGTAAATTCTGCTGTTGATTTATGAAGTGTTTCACGGATTCTTCTAAAAACACTTTGAGCCATGCTGGTACGAGTTGCTACGAAATCATCAGGGTTGTAATTAGGTTTCGGAGTGGAATATAACAACTCATAGGGTAAACGCTTGTCTACACCATACAATGCATAATGTGGAGTATCACCTATGGAAGCATTGTAAGCAGAATTTATGGCACATTGGACATCTGGTATGACTTCATCCCAAGTTTCACTATTGGGGTTGATAGTGGCTCTCAGGACATCAAGTACTTTCTTATTGGTTCGTTCGGCTAACCCATTGCTGGCAGGATGATGAGGAACAATGGTGGATTTAGAGATCTTGTATAAAGTACACAAATTTTCAAGAATCTCATTACAGAATTCACCTCCATTATCTGTTACTAAGGACTTAGGGGTGGTATGCCTGCAGATAATGCGTTCTTTAAACGCTTTAGCTACTGTCTCTGCAGTCTTATCTGCAATAGGAACTAACTCACAATATCTGGTGAAATGGTCTACCATAACACACAGATGTTTGTTGCCTTGGAGGGAACATTTAAAATTGGTTAACAAGTCAAGGGCAACTCTTTCCCACGGTTCGCTAGTGGTTGGGTACACTTGGATTGGATTAGGACCATTGACATTTCCTTTATGTTGCATACAGACACTACATTTCTTAACATACTCGGAAATGTCAGTTGCCATACGTGGCCAAAAGTATTTCATTCTGGCTTGTTTCACAGAACGATCCATACCAGGGTGTGCAACACCTGGTGCATCATGAACTAGCTGTAGAGCTACGTTCACTAGTGACTGTGGAATTACTAACTGGTAAACTCTTCTGCTTGGAGTACCCAACTCGGCTGTTCGATACAGTAATTCTTGGCTCATTACAAAGTCACTAATGGGTGCTGGTGGCTTCACAGTAAGAATAAGATCTTCCTGGAGCAGGAATCGAATCACCAGAACACAAGGGATCGGTTCTTTCTTACTGGAGGAATGAACAAACTCGGTGGAGTGGATGACTCTCCCCGGTTGAAAAAATTAACGCTATAACACGCAATATGAGCAAGGGAGAACGAATCTACTATCTCAAACTGCAAGCACAGGAGAAAATAAATGAACACGGTCAACAATGCTGATATTCAATCTGAGTCGCACACAGTGACACGAGGTATCAGCTATAAAGAAACTACACTTACAAACGTTAACAACATGTGAAAGTTACTCGAGAAATAACTTCTTACAATGCACTGATTACTGTCAACTAGGATGGGATCACCATCTGGAACATTAGGAACAACAACAGACACTCTAGTGAGAACACTAGCTGTAACAGAGACGTCTTTCTGCAGACGGCATGTGGCATCAACAAGAGATGGCATTACTAGTTGCAAGTAATCGTTTTCTGACAAGGCATCCCCTGTGGAGAAACTACTACTCGAACTAGCAGTCATTGCAGGGATAGGCTGTGCACTCAAGGCAGTCTGAGTGTCCCCGGACACTTGAGGCAACGGAACACTATCCTGCAAGTCTGAAGGTGTAGGTGGAACACAGATGGGAGTGACAGAGTTACTAGTGCCTGACCGCTCGGCTACGTTAATAAGTAATTCACGGATCTATAGGAACTTAATCTGAACTTCACATTTCGCAGCACTTTAACAAATCTCAGATACAAGCTGTGAGAACAAACACATTGCTCAAGGGCTAGGTATTGTCTTTCAGTCAGTAAGGGAATATTGGTACTGTGGACTGATTCATATTGACTTTGACTGGCATGATACACTAAGTGAACATTCAAAAGTGACTGGGACATCTTCTCAGTGAACTTACTCAAGGACATCAGGCAAGAAAAATAGAGAGAATGACACAATAAGCTTAAACGGGAAGAAAATGCTTAACGATTCTGCATAAGTAACTAAAAATTGACAGGTCACACAGTAAGCAAAAAACTCACACAAGAAAAATACTCAACAAATAACACTTTGAAAATCAAGAGAACTTGTACTTTACTCAAATCTGATTTGCTCAACTTTTACTTTAAATTGAATGAATGGCACAGTGAGTTGTTTTTACTTTCAATGCAACAGGGAAACACACAATAAAATGATAAAATGGACTCAATAAAGCTTGTGCAAAAATAAAACAAACTGGGACACAATTCACTGAAATAAAATAAAATGTCACAGAAAGAATAAAATATTATGCACAGAACAGAGCATATGAAACTGCACTGAAATAAACTGTAGCAATATTTCAAATAACAATTGCTAATCAAAAAGTATTGCACAACACTGCATAAAATCTCTGCAAGAAAAACTTTAATGGCAGCACAATATTTGCATAAGAATTTTTGCAAAATGAGTCAATGTGCAATAATAAAAATTATTACACACACAAGAAAAGAAATATATCAAGGAATGAACTGATTAAACAACACTTAACAAGCAAAAGAACAATTTACTCTAAAAGAAGAACTTAAAAATTGCACTAAGAGTGAATTTGTTCAATGAAACATGAAAAATAATAGGTGCTAAAACACAGAACAAAAAAGTTTGAACACTTACAGTGATGCAGAACACAACACATCAACATAAACACAATACTAGAATTTTCTTGCAATGAAACTTGATGTGTGAAAAATTTTGTAAAAATGATTTCTTGCTTGCACAAAATAATGGCACTATTGTCTGTGGAAATAAGACAAATTAGACACTGGCTAAATGAAAGAATATGAACACAAGAATGTTCAACACACAGGGAACAAAACAAAAATACACAAATGCTGGGATGAAAAAAATTATATATAACTGAGACAACAGTGAGTTGTGATGCAGAATATAACTGAATAAATTACTGAATTACTTCACTGGAATACTGAGAACACAAGGTGATTCTGAAGTGTAAACACAAGTTCTATACTGCTCATATGTTGCACACACAACAAAGGAAAAACACTAAGTACTTACTTCAAGTGTATAAAAAGACACACAACACAACAGACATAAGATAATGCACGAAAATTAACACTGAATTAAGGAGATAAAAAGATTATTGCAAACAAACACTGAGTCTGATCGAGAGTCACTGAATGTCACTAAGAAAAAATCACTGGAAACACAAAAGAAATGTCTCAACACTCGCAAATGTCTCTATGAAAAAAAAATATTATCGCTGTAACGACTTGGTGAAGAATGAGGTAGATGGTAGTGGAGAGTAGAGGATTGTTTATGTCGTCTTGCTGCTGTCCTCTGCACATGTGATCGTAGAATTGTGCTTACACCGACGATAGACTTCACACAGGAGGCTTTCAATGGTGGTGCAAAAGACACTCTAGCTCTTGACCCCCTATGTGGTCCTTAAAATATGGTGCTACAACCCTTAGTGGTGCGCCAAAACACTGGTAGAGGTTGGGTGAGTACCACAACACAGTAAGAGTGGTTGGGTTTGTGGGTAAACAGGGCTAAGACCGGGCAATGGTGAGACACACGTGGTGAGTGGGTGGTTGGGCCTATGGGTTGAACGGCGTAAGCCTCACTGAGGACAGCCACACTGCCGCGAAGATATTCTAAGCTGGCTAGCTTAAAATACACCCACGAAATACCACAACACCACAAGGATGAAAAAGAGCACTCAGAATGGCTTGGAGCTTGAATCACAAGCGATGAAGACTACTCACGTGGCTTGCTTGAGTACTGGGGTAAGACACCTGGGTTAGTTGCTAGCTGGCTTATCTTAACCCTTCACACAGAATAGCTTGATAACTTCACACGATGAGCACAGCAGGGGTGGAAGCTGGCTTGGCAGGCAAAGGAACTGGATGGAGTAGACTAGGCTCGACTGGGCTCCCTCACCACAGACTGGAAGCTGGCTTATTTTGCAAACTCGGGTCAACCCCTCGGGAGTGATGCAAATAAGCAGATAAACACTAATACAAAGAGACTGACCAGTGAATGGTGTAGAAGCTGGTAGGAGCTTGAGAGAGTAGCTGACTTGAGGTAGCTGGCTGGCGTTAACCTTCTCGGTAGGCCTACTCACAAGATGGCAGGCTCAGTCGAAATTTATCTCCAGAAATCGCTGTAATCATCAGAATTACAGGCCCTCCACTGCCACCATTTGTCGTAGGGGTTCTTAAATGGAGATATCGAGGGTTGAAGGTAGACACACTTGTTGGATGGTAACGATATATTGTCAGACTGTGATGATGGGAAATGGAGCCCAGCCTCTGCCTGTCCTAGCCTGGATGTCTAACGCCGACTGAGACCGAGGCAGAGGTACGAACGTACACATGCGCATCCCGTGACGTCACACAAAGTCACAGGCCTAAAAGGGATCTCCTATCTAAAGCACATGGATGATACTATATGCTATGCTATATAACACAGGGATCAGCAACTATGCTGACAATTTAAGTCATGTCTTGCCAATTAGTAATACATATTTAAGTCATGTCTTGCCACTTAGTAATACATATTTAAGTCATGTCTTGCCACTTAGTAATACATATTTAAGTCATGTCTTGCCACTTAGTAATACATATTTAAGTCATGTCTTGCCACTTAGTAATACATATTTAAGTCATGTCTTGCCACTTAGTAATACATATTTAAGTCATGTCTTGCCACTTAGTAATACATATTTAAGTCATGTCTTGCCACTTAGTAATACATATTTAAGTCATGTCTTGCCACTTAGTAATACATATTTAAATCATGTCTTGCCACTTAGTAATACATATTTAAGTCATGTCTTGCCACTTAGTAATACATATTTAAGTCATGTCTTGCCACTTAGTAATACATATTTAAGTCATGTCTTGCCACTTAGTAATACATATTTAAGTCATGTCTTGCCACTTAGTAATACATATTTAAGTCATGTCTTGCCACTTAGTAATACATATTTAAGTCATGTCTTGCCACTTAGTAATACATATTTAAGTCATGTCTTGCCACTTAGTAATACATATTTATCTTATATTTACAATAATGTTTACAAACTTGTAAGTTAAGTTTTGTTAAAAGTCCTGAGGTAATGTTTATATTTAATATCATTAGCAAAACTGAATAGAGATCGTACAGCTGGCAGGAATGTTGGTATATCTGGAGTTTACCTGGAGAGGGTTTCGGGGGTCAACGCCCCCGTGGCTCGGTCTGAGACCAGGCCTCGTGGTGGATCGGGTCTAATCAACCAGGCAGTTACTGCTGGTCACATGCAAACCGACGTACGAACCACAACCCGGTTGGTCAGGTACTGACTTTAGATACCTGTCCAGTGCATTTTTGAAGACAGCCAGGGGTCTATTGGTAATCCACTTTATGTATGCTGGGAGGCAGTTAAACAGTCTTGGGCCCCTGACACTTATTGTGCTGTCTCTCTATATACTCGTGGCACCCCTGCTTTTCACTGGAGGAATGTTGCATCTCCTGCTGAGTCTTTTGCTTTCATAAGGAGCGATTTCCGTGAGCAGGTTTGGTACCAGTACCTCTAGAATTTTCCGTGTACATCATCATGTATCTCTCTCACCAACATTACAGGGAATACAAATTAAGGTACTTCAACAGTTCCCAGTAATTTAGGTCCCTTATCGTACTTATGTGTGCCATGAAAGTTCTTTGTACACTCTCCAGGTCAGAAATTTCTCCTGCCTTCCGGGAACTTATAGATCACTGTATTAAGCTTTCCTGGCACTTTATTTAGCTTTTCTAGTACTATGGTAACACTGTTATTACTTAGGACATTGGTGTGAGGATTTACTAAAAAAATGCTTTCTGTAGTGTGTACAAGGTTTACTGTTGTGTATATTGCATCCACTGCAGTATACACAACAATATTCCACGACCTGTATATTGTGTTAATGGTTGCACAAGGTGTGTACACCCTTGTGTGTCTCTACTGTATTACACTGTGTGGTATAGCTATACATATGTGGAACTAGCTATAGGTATGAATTTTTCAACAAGTGTCTGCCGTGGTAGTACCCTGGTGACTCCTGGTGACTCCTGGTGACTCCTGGTGACTTCTGGTGACTCCTGGTGACTCCTGGTGACTCCTGGTGACTCCTGGTGACTCCTGGTCTGTTTCCACTTAATACACTCTTATTTACCACCATATTTATTATGGTATCTTGTCTATACTCTGTGTATCACTGTTATATACACTGTGTATCACTGTTATATATACTGTGTATCACTGTTATATACACTGTGTATCACTGTGATATACACTGTGTATCACTGTTATATACTCTGTGTATCACTGTTATATACACTGTGTATCACTGTTATATATACTGTGTATCACTGTTATATACACTGTGTATCACTGTTATATATACTGTGTATCACTGTTATATACACTGTGTATCACTGTTATATATACTGTGTATCACTGTTATATACACTGTGTATCACTGTTATATACACTGTGTATCACTGTGATATACACTGTGTATCACTGTTATATACTCTGTGTATCACTGTTATATACATTGTGTATCACTGTTATATACTCTGTGTATCACTGTTATATACACTGTGTATCACTGTTATATACACTGTGTATCACTGTTATATACACTGTGTATCACTGTGATATACACTGTGTATCACTGTGATATACACTGTGTATCACTGTGATATACACTGTGTATCACTGTGATATACACTGTGTGTCACTGATATATACACTGTGTATCACTGTTATATACACTGTGTATCACTGTTATATACACTGTATATCACTGTGATATACACTGTGTGTCACTGTTATATACACTATGTATCACTGTGATATACACTGTGTATCACTGTGACATACACTGTGTGTCACTGTTATATACACTGTGTATCACTGTTATATACACTGTGTATCACTGTGATATACACTGTGTATCACTGTTATATACTCTGTGTATCACTGTTATATACACTGTGTATCACTGTTATATACTCTGTGTATCACTGTTATATTCACTGTGTATCACTGTTATATACACTGTGTATCACTGTTATATACACTGTGTATCACTGTGATATACACTGTGTATCACTGTGATATACACTGTGTATCACTGTGATATACACTGTGTATCACTGTGATATACACTGTGTGTCACTGTTATATACACTGTGTATCACTGTTATATACACTGTGTATCACTGTTATATACACTGTATATCACTGTGATATACACTGTGTGTCACTGTTATATACACTGTGTATCACTGTGACATACACTGTGTGTCACTGTTATATACACTGTGTATCACTGTTATATACACTGTATATCACTGTGATATACACTGTACCACTGTATCACTGTTATATACATATACTGTGTATCACTGTGATATACACTGTGTATCACACTGTGATACTGTGATATACACTGTGTATCACTGTTATATACACTGTGTATCACTGCTATATACACTGTGTATCACTGTTATATACACTGTGTATCACTGTTATATACACTGTGTATCACTGTTATATACACTGTGTATCACTGTTATATACACACTGTTATATACACTGTGTATCACTGTTATATACACTGTGTATCACTGTTATATACACTGTGTATCACTGTGATATACACTGTGTATCACTGCTATATACACTGTGTATCACTGTTATATACACTGTGTACGCTGTCATGTACACTGTGTATCACTGTTATATACACTGTGTATCACTGTTATATACACTGTGTATCACTGTTATATACACTGTGTATCACTGTTATATACACTGTGTATCACTGTGATATACACTGTGTGTCACTGTTATATACACTGTGTATCACTGTTATATACACTGTGTATCACTGTTATATACACTGTGTATCACTGTTATATACACTGTGTATCACTGTTATATACACTGTGTATCACTGTTATATACACTGTGTATCACTGTGATATACACTGTGTGTCACTGTTATATACACTGTGTATCACTGTTATATACACTGTGTATCATTGTTATATACACTGTGTATCACTGTGATATACACTGTGTGTCACTGTTATATACACTGTGTATCACTGCTTTATACACTGTGTATCACTGTGATATACACTGTGTGTCACTGTTATATACACTGTGTATCACTGTTATATACACTGTGTATCACTGTTATATACACTGTGTATCACTGTTATATACACTGTGTATCACTGTTATATACACTGTATATCACTGTGATATACACTGTGTGTCACTGTTATATACACTGTGTATCACTGTTATATACACTGTGTATCACTGTGATATACACTGTGTGTCACTGTTATATACACTGTGTATCACTGTTATATACACTGTGTATCACTGTTATATACACTGTGTATCACTGTTATATACACTGTGTATCACTGTTATATACACTGTGTATCACTGTTATATACACTGTGTATCACTGTTATATACACTGTGTATCACTGTTATATACACTGTGTATCACTGTTATATACATTGTGTATCACTGTTATATACACTGTGTATCTGTTATATACACTGTGTATCACTGTGATCACTGTTATATACACTGTGTGTCACTGTTATATACACTGTGTATCACTGTTATATACACTGTGTATCACTGTGATATACACTGTGTATCACTGTTATATACACTGTGTATCACTGTTATACACTGTGTATCACTGTTATATACACTGTATATCACTGTTATATACACTGTGTATCACTGTTATATACACTGTGTATCACTGTATATACACTGTGTATCACTGTGATATACACTGTGTATCACTGTTATATACATGTGATATACACTGTGTATCACTGTTATATACACTGTGTATCACTGTTATATACACTGTGTATCACTGTGATATACACTGTGTATCACTGTTATATACACTGTGTATCACTGTTATATACACTGTGTATCACTGTGATATACACTGTGTATCACTGTTATATACACTGTGTATCACTGTTATATACACTGTGTATCACTGTTATATACACTGTGTATCACTGTGATATACACTGTGTGTCACTGTTATATACACTGTGTATCACTGTTATATACACTGTGTATCACTGTGATATACACTGTGTGTCACTGTTATATACACTGTGTATCTCTGTGATATACACTGTGTATCACTGTGATATACACTGTGTATCACTGTTATATACACTGTGTATCACTGTTATATACACTGTGTATCACTGTTATATACACTGTGTATCACTGTGATATACACTGTGTATCACTGTTATATACACTGTGTATCACTGTTATATACACTGTGTATCACTGTTATATATACTGTGTATCACTGTGTATCACTGTGATATACACTGTGTGTCACACTGTGTATCACTGTTATATACACTGTGTATCACTGTTATATACACTGTGTATCACTGTTATATACACTGTGTATCACTGTTATATACACTGTGTATCACTGTTATATACACTGTGTATCACTGTTATATACACTGTGTATCACTGTTATATACACTGTGTATCACTGTTATATACACTGTGTATCACTGTTATATACACTGTGTATCACTGTTATATACACTGTGTATCACTGTTATATACACTGTGTATCACTGTTATATACACTGTGTATCACTGTTATATACACTGTGTATCACTGTTATATACACTGTGTATCACTGTTATATACACTGTGTATCACTGTTATATACACTGTGTATCACTGCTATATACACTGTGTATCACTGTTATATGCACTGTGTATTACTGTTATATACACTGTGTATCACTGTTATATACACTGTGTATCATTGTTATATACACTTTATCACTGTGATATACACTGTGTATCACTGTTATATACACTGTGTATCACTGTTATAGACACTGTTATATACACTGTGTATCACTGTTATACACTGTGTATCACTGTGTGTATCACTGTGTGTATCACTGTTATATGCACTGTGTATCACTGTTATATACACTGTGTATCACTGTTATATACACTGTGTATCACTGTGATATACACAGTGTATCACTGTTATATACACTGTGTATCACTGTGATATACACTGTGTATCACTGTTATAAACACTGTGTATCACTGTTATATACACTGTGTATCACTGTGATATACACTGTGTATCACTGTGATATACACAGTGTATCACTGTGATATACACAGTGTATCACTGTGATATACACTGTGTATCACTGTTATATACACTGTGTATCACTGTGATATACACAGTGTATCACTGTTATATACACTGTGTATCACAGTTATATACACTGTGTATCACTGTGATATACACTGTGTATCACTGTTATATACACTGAGTATCACTGTTATATACACTGTGTATCACTGTTATATACACTGTGTATCACTGTGATATACACTGTGTCACTGTTATATACACTGTGTATACTGTTATATACACTGTGTATCACTGTGATATACACTGTGTGTCACTGTTATATACACTGTGTATCACTGTTATATACACTGTGTATATTGTTATATACACTGTGTATCACTGTGATATACACTGTGTACTGTTATATACACTGTGTATCACTGCTTTATACACTGTGTATACTGTGATATACACTGTGTATCACTGTGTATATACACTGTGTATCACTGTTATATACACTGTGTATCACTGTTATATACACTGTGTATCACTGTTATATACACTGTATATCACTGTGATATACACTGTGTGTCACTGTTATATACACTGTGTATCACTGATATATACACTGTGTATCACTGTGATATACACTGTGTGTCACTGTTATATACACTGTGTATCACTGTTATATACACTGTGTATCACTGTTATATACACTGTGTATCACTGTTATATACACTGTGTATCACTGTTATATACACTGTGTATCACTGTTATATACATTGTGTATCACTGTTATATACACTGTGTATAACTGTTATATACACTGTGTATCACTGTGATATACACTGTGTGTCACTGTTATATACACTGTGTATCACTGCTATATACACTGTGTATCACTGTGATATACACTGTGTGTCACTGTTATATCCACTGTGTATCACTTTTATATACACTGTGTATCACTGTGATATACACTGTGTGTCACTGTTATATACACTGTGTGTCACTGTTATATACACTGTGTATCACTGTTATATACACTGTGTATCACTGTTATATACACTGTGTATCACTGTTATATACACTGTGTATCACTGTTATATACACTGTGTATCACTGTTATATACACTGTGTATCACTGTTATATACACTGTGTATCACTGTTATATACACTGTGTATCACTGTGATATACACTGTGTGTCACTGTTATATACACTGTGTATCACTGTTATATACACTGTGTATCACTGTGATATACACTGTGTATCACTGTTATATACACTGTGTATCACTGTTATATACACTGTGTATCACTGTTATATACACTGTGTATCACTGTTATATACACTGTGTATCACTGTTATATACACTGTGTATCACTGTGATATACACTGTGTGTCACTGTTATATACACTGTGTATCACTGTTATATACACTGTGTATCACTGTTATATACACTGTGTATCACTGTTATATACACTGTGTATCACTGTTATATACACTGTGTATCACTGTTATATACACTGTGTATCACTGTTATATACACTGTGTATCACTGTTATATACACTGTGTATCACTGTTATATACACTGTGTATCACTGTTATATACACTGTGTATCACTGTTATATACACTGTGTATCACTGTGATATACACAGTGTATCACTGTTATATACACTGTGTATCACTGTGATATACACTGTGTATCACTGTTATATACACTGTGTATCACTGTGATATACACTGTGTATCACTGTTATATACACTGTGTATCACTGTGATATACACTGTGTATCACTGTTATATACACTGTGTATCACTGTGATATACACTGTGTATCACTGTGATATACACAGTGTATCACTGTTATATACACTGTGTATCACTGTGATATACACTGTGTATCACTGTGATATACACTGTGTATCACTGTTATATACACTGTGTATCACAGTTATATACACTGTGTATCACTGTGATATACACTGTGTATCACTGTTATATACACTGAGTATCACTGTTATATACACTGTGTATCACTGTTATATACACTGTGTATCACTGTGATATACACTGTGTGTCACTGTTATATACACTGTGTATCACAGTTATATACACTGTGTATCACTGTGATATACACTGTGTGTCACTGTTATATACACTGTGTATCACTGTTATATACACTGTGTATCACTGTTATATACACTGTGTATCACTGTGATATACACTGTGTGTCACTGTTATATACACTGTGTATCACTGTTATATACACTGTGTATCAATGTGATATACACTGTGTGTCACTGTTATATACACTGTGTATCACTGTTATATACACTGTGTATCACTGTTATATACACTGTGTATCACTGTTATATACACTGTGTATCACTGTTATATACACTGTATATCACTGTGATATACACTGTGTGTCACTGTTATATACACTGTGTATCACTGTTATATACACTGTGTATCACTGTGATATACACTGTGTGTCACTGTTATATACAATGTGTATCACTGTTATATACACTGTGTATCACTGTTATATACACTGTGTATCACTGTTATATACACTGTGTATCACTGTTATATACACTGTGTATCACTGATATATACATTGTGTATCACTGTTATATACACTGTGTATCACCGTGATATACACTGTGTGTCACTGTTATATACACTGTGTATCACTGTTATATACACTGTGTATCACTGTGATATACACTGTGTGTCACTGTTATATACACTGTGTATCACTGTTATATACACTGTGTATCACTGTTATATACACTGTGTATCACTGTTATATACACTGTGTATCACTGTTATATACACTGTGTATCACTGTTATATACACTGTGTATCACTGTGATATACACTGTGTGTCACTGTTATATACACTGTGTATCACTGCTATATACACTGTGTATCACTGTGATATACACTGTGTGTCACTGTTATATACACTGTGTATCACTGTTATATACACTGTGTATCACTGTTATATACACTGTGTATCACTGTTATATACACTGTATATCACTGTGGTATACACTGTGTGTCACTGTTATATACACTGTGTATCACTGTTATATACACTGTGTATCACTGTGATATACACTGTGTCACTGTTATATACACTGTGTATCACTGTTATATACACTGTGTATCACTGTTATATACACTGTGTATCACTGTTATATACACTGCGTATCACTGTTATATACACTGTGTATCACTGTTATATACATTGTGTATCACTGTTATATACACTGTGTATCACTGTGATATACACTGTGTGTCACTGTTATATACGCTGTGTATCACTGTGATATACACTGTGTATCACTGTGATATACACTGTGTATCACTGTGATATACACTGTGTATCACTGTGATATACACTGTGTATCACTGTTATATACACTGTGTATCACTGTGATATACACTGTGTATCACTGTGATATACACAGTGTATCACTGTTATATACACTCTGTATCACTGTAATATACACTGTATATCACTGTTATATACACTGTGTATCACTGTTATGTACACTGTGTATCACTGTTATATACACTGTGTATCACTGTGATTTACACTTTGTATCACTGTTATATACACTGTGTATCACTGTGATATACACTGGGCACCACTGTGATGTACACTGTGTATCAACTGTGATATACACTGTACAGTACCACTGTGATATACACTACAGTACCACTGTGATATACACTGTACCACTGTGATATACACTACAGTACCACTGTGATATACACTGTACCACTGTGATATACACTGTACCACTGTGGTATACACTGTACCACTGTGATATACACTGTACCACTGTGATATACACTGTACCACTGTGATATACACTGTACCACTGTGATATACACTGTACCACTGTGATATACACTGTGCCACTGTGATATACACAGTACCACTGTGATATACACTGTGACTGTGATATACACTGTACCACTGTGATATACACTGTACCACTGTGATATACACTGTGATACCACTGTGATATACATTGTACCACTGTGATATACACTGTACCACTGTGATATACACTGTGCCACTGTGATATACACTGTACCACTGTGATATACACTGTGACTGTGATATACCCTGTACCACTGTGATATACACTGTACCACTGTGATATACACTGTACCACTGTGATATACACTGTACCACTGTGATATACACTGTACCACTGTGATATACACTGTACCACTGTGATATACACTGTATCACTGTGATATACACTACGTACCACTGTGATATACACTACAGTACCACTGTGATATACACTACGTGTACCTGTAGCTGTGATATACACTACAGTACCACTGTGATATACACTGTGCACTGTGATATACACTGTACCACTGTGATATACACTACACTGTGTACACACTGTGATATACACTACGTACCACTGTGATATACACTGTACCACTGTGATATACACTGCACCACTGTGATATACACTGTACCACTGTGATATACACTGCACCACTGTGATATACACTACAGTACCACTGTGATATACACTACGTACCACTGTGATATACACTACGTACCACTGTGATATACACTACGGTACCACTGTGATATACACTGTACCACTGTGATATACACTGTGCCACTGTGATATACACTGTACCACTGTGATATACACTACCACTGTGATATACACACCACTGTGATATACACTACGTACCACTGTGATATACACTACAGTACCACTGTGATATACACTGTACCACTGTGATATACACTGTACCACTGTGATATACACTACTGTGATACTGTTACTACACTGTACCACTATGATATACACTACGGTACCACTGTGATATACACTACGGTACCACTGTGATATACACTACAGTACCACTGTGATATACACTACCACTGTGATATACACTGTACCACTGTGATATACACTACGGTACCACTGTGATATACACTACGGTACCACTGTGATATACACTACGGTACCACTGTGATATACACTACGTACCACTGTGATATACACTACGGTACCACTGTGATATACACTACGGTACCACTGTGATATACACTACCACTGTGATACCACTGTGATATACACTACGGTACCACTGTGATATACACTACGGTACCACTGTGATATACACTACGGTACCACTGTGATATACACTACGTACCACTGTGATATACACTACGGTACCACTGTGATATACACTACGGTACCACTGTGATATACACTACACTGTGATATACACTACGTACCACTGTGATATACACTACGGTACCACTGTGTACCACTGTGATATACACTCCGGTATCACTGTGATATACACTCCGGTACCACTGTGATATACACTACGGTACCACTGTGATATACACTACCACTGTGATATACACTACGTACCACTGTGATATACACTACGGTACCACTGTGATATACACTACGTACCACTGTGATATACACTACGGTACCACTGTGATATACACTACGGTACCACTGTGATATACACTACGGTACCACTGTGATATACACTACGGTACCACTGTGATATACACTACGGTACCACTGTGATATACACTACGGTACCACTGTGATATACACTACGGTACCACTGTGATATACACTACGGTACCACTGTGATATACACTACGGTACCACTGTGATATACACTACGGTACCACTGTGATATACACTACGGTACCACTGTGATATACACTACGGTACCACTGTGATATACACTACGTACCACTGTGATATACACTACGGTACCACTGTGATATACACTACCACTGTGATATACACTACGGTACCACTGTGATATACACTACGGTACCACTGTGATATACACTACGGTACCACTGTGATATACACTACGTACCACTGTGATATACACTACGGTACCACTGTGATATACACTACGGTACCACTGTGATATACACTACGGTACCACTGTGATATACACTACGGTACCACTGTGATATACACTACGGTACCACTGTGATATACACTACGGTACCACTGTGATACACACTGTGATATACACTACGGTACCACTGTGATATACACTACGGTACCACTGTGACCACTGTGATATACACTACGGTACCACTGTGATATACACTACGGTACCACTGTGTACCACTGTGATATACACTACGTGTACTGTGATATACACTGTGATATACACTACTGTACCACTGTGATATACACTACGGTACCACTGTGATATACACTACGGTACCACTGTGATATACACTACGTACCACTGTGATATACACTACGGTACCACTGTGATATACACTACGGTACCACTGTGATATACACTACGGTACCACTGTGATATACACTACACTACGGTACCACTGTGATATACACTACGGTACCACTGTGATATACACTACGGTACCACTGTGATATACACTACGGTACCACTGTGATATACACTACGGTACCACTGTGATATACACTACGGTACCACTGTGATATACACTACGGTACCACTGTGATATACACTACGGTACCACTGTGATATACACTACGGTACCACTGTGATATACACTACGGTACCACTGTGATATACACTACGGTACCACTGTGATATACACTACGGTACCACTGTGATATACACTACGGTACCACTGTGATATACACTACGGTACCACTGTGATATACACTACGGTACCACTGTGATATACACTACGGTACCACTGTGATATACACTACGGTACCACTGTGATATACACTACGGTACCACTGTGATATACACTACGGTACCACTGTGATATACACTACGGTACCACTGTGATATACACTACGGTACCACTGTGATATACACTACGGTACCACTGTGATATACACTACGGTACCACTGTGATATACACTACGGTACCACTGTGATATACACTACGGTACCACTGTGATATACACTACGGTACCACTGTGATATACACTACGGTACCACTGTGATATACACTACGGTACCACTGTGATATACACTACGGTACCACTGTGATATACACTACGGTACCACTGTGATATACACTACGGTACCACTGTGATATACACTACGGTACCACTGTGATATACACTACGGTACCACTGTGATATACACTACGGTACCACTGTGATATACACTACGGTACCACTGTGATATACACTACGGTACCTCTGTGCTATTCACTACGTACCACTGTGATATACACTACGTACCACTGTGATATACACTACGGTACCACTGTGATATACACTACGGTACCACTGTGATATACACTACGGTACCACTGTGATATGCACTACGGTACCACTGTGATATACACTACGGTACCACTGTGATATACACTACGGTACCACTGTGATATACACTACGGTACCACTGTGATATACACTACGGTACCACTGTGATATACACTACGGTACCACTGTGATATACACTACGGTACCACTGTGATATACACTACGGTACCACTGTGATATACACTACGTTACCACTGTGATATACACTACGGTACCACTGTGATATACACTACGGTACCACTGTGATATACACTACGGTACGACTGTGGTATACGGTACCACTGTGATACCACTGTGTACCACTGTGATATACACTACGGTACCACTGTGATATACACTACGGTACCACTGTGATATACACTACGTACACACTGTGATATACACTACGGTACCACTGTGATATACACTACGGTACCACTGTGATATACACTACGGTACCACTGTGATATACACTACGGTACCACTGTGATATACACTACCACTGTGTATACACACTGTGATATACACTACGGTACCTCTGTGATATACACTACGGTACCACTGTGATATACACTACGGTACCACTGTGATATACACTACGGTACCACTGTGATATACACTACGGTACCACTGTGATATACACTACGGTCCCACTGTGATATACTCTACGGTACCACTGTGATACCACTGTGACCACTGTGATATACACTACGGTACCACTGTGATATACACTACGGTACCACTGTGATATACACTACGGTACCACTGTGATATACACTACGGTACCACTGTGATATACACTACGGTACCACTGTGATATACACTACGGTACCACTGTGATATACACTACGGTACCACTGTGATATACACCACGGTACCACTGTGATATACACTACTGTACCACTGTAATATACACTACGGTACCATTGTGATATACACTACGGTACCACTATGATATACACTACGGTACCAATGCGATATACACTACGGTACCACTGTGATATACACTACGGTACCAATGTGATATACACTACGGTACCACTGTGATATACACTACGGTACCACTGTGATATACACTACGGTACCACTGTGATATACACTACGGTACCACTGTGATATACACTACGGTATCACTGTGATATACACTACGGTACCACTGTGATATACACTACCACTGTGTACTACGGTACCACTGTGATATACACTACTGTGATACCACTGTGATATACACTACGGTACCACTGTGATATACACTACGGTACCACTGTGATATACACTACGGTACCACTGTGATATACACTACGGTACCACTGTGATATACACTACGGTACCACTGTGATATACACTACGGTACCACTGAGATATACACTACGGTACCACTGTGATATACACTACACTACGTACCACTGTGATATACACTACGGTACCACTGTGATATACACTACGGTACCACTGTGATATACACTACGGTACCACTGTGATATACACTACGGTACCACTGTGATATACACTACGGTACCACTGTGATATACACTACGGTACCACTGTGATATACACTACGGTACCACTGTGATATACACTACGGTACCACTGTGATATACACTACGGTACGACTGTGATATACACTACGGTACCACTGTGATATACACTACGGTACCAGTGATATACACTACGGTACGACTGTGGTATACACTACGGTACCACTGTGATATACACTACGGTACCACTGTGATATACACTACGATACCACTGTGATATACACTACGGTACCACTGTGATATACACTACGGTACCACTGTGATATACACTACGGTACCACTGTGATATACACTACGTACCACTGTGATATACACTACGGTACCACTGTGATATACACTACGGTACCACTGTGATATACACTACGTACCACTGTGATATACACTACGGTACCACTGTGATAAACACTACGGAACCAGTGATATACACTACGGTACGACTGTGTTATACATTACGGTACCACTGTGATATACACTACGGTACCACTGTGATATACACTACGTGTACCACTGTGATATACACTACGGTACCACTGTGATATACACTACGGTACCACTGTGATATACACTATGGTACCACTGTGATATACACTACGGTACCACTGTGATATACACTACGTACCACTGTGATATACACTACGGTACCACTGTGATATACACTACCACGGTGTACCACTGTGATATACACTACGGTACCACTGTGATATACACTGTGCACCACTGTGATATACACTGTGCCCACTGTGATATACACTGTACCACTGTGATATACACTGTACCACTGTGATATACACTGTACCACTGTGATATACACTGTACCACTGTGATATACACTGGTACCACTGTGATATACACTGTGCACACTGTGATATACACTGGTACCACTGTGATATACACTGTACCACTGTGATATACACTGTGGTACCACTGTGATATACACTGTGTACCACTGTGATATACACTGTACCACTGTGATATACACTACCACTGTGGTACCACTGTGATATACACTACCACTGTGATATACACACTGTGATATACACTGTACCACTGTGATATACACTACCACTGTGGTACCACTGTGATATACACTGTACCACTGTGATATACACTGTACCACTGTGATATACACTGTGTACCACTGTGATATACACTGTACCACTGTGATATACACTACGGTACCACTGTGATATACACTGTACCACTGTGATATACACTGAACCACTGTGATATACACTGTACCACTGTGATATACACTGTACCACTGTGATATACACTGTACCACTGTGATATACACTGTACCACTGTGATATACACTGTACCACTGTGATATACACTGTACCACTGTGATATACACTGTACCACTGTGATATACACTGTACCACTGTGATATACACTGTGTACCACTGTGATATACACTGTGTACTGTGATATACACTGTGATGTACACTGTGTACCACTGTGATGTACACTGTGTACCACTGTGATGTACACTGTGCACCACTGTGATGTACACTGTGCACCACTGTGATATGCACTGCACTACTGTGATATACACTGTGTACCACTGTGATATGCACTGCACTACTGTGATATACACTGTGTACCACTGTGATATACACTGCACCACTGTGATATACGCTGAGTACCACTGTGATACACACTGTGTATCACTGTGATATACACTGGGCACCACTGTGATGTACACTGTACCACTGTGATGTACACTGTACCACTGTAATATATATTGTGCGCCACTGTGATATACAATGTGTATCACTGTGATATACACTGTACCACTGTGATATACACTGTACCACTGTGATATACACTGTACCACTGTGATATGCACTGTACAACTGTGATATACACTGTGTGCCACTGAGATATACACAGTACCACTATGGTATACACTGTACCACTGTGATATACACTGTACCACTGTGATATACACTGTACCACTGTGATATACACTGTACCACTGTGATATACACTGTGCGCCACTGTGATATACAATGTGTATCACTGTGATATACACTGTACCACTGTGATATACACTGTACCACTGTGATATACACTGTACCACTGTGATATACACTGTACCACTGTGATATACACTGTACCACGGTGATATACCACTGTGATATACACTACGTACCACTGTGATATACACTGTACCACTGTGATATACACTGTACCACTGTTATATACACTGTGATATACACTGTACCACTGTGATATCCACTGAACCACTGTGATCTACACTGTACCACTGTGATATACACTGTACCACTGTGATATACACTGTACCACTGTGATATACACTGTACCACTGTGATATACACTGTACCACTGTGATATACACTGTACCACTGTGATATGCACTGTACAACTGTGATATACACTGTGTGCCACTGAGATATACACAGTACCACTATGGTATACACTGTGTGCCACTGCAACATACACTGTACTACTGTGATATACACTGTGTACCACTGTACTTACCCAACTGTACTCACCTAATTGTAGTTGCAGGGGTCGAGACTCAGCTCCTGGCCCCACCTCTTCACTGAGTGCTACTACGTCCTCTGTCCCTGCTCCATTAGCTTTATCATACCTCATCCTTAAGCTATATATGGTTCCTGCCTCCACTAGCTCACTTGCTAGGCTATTCCACTGCCTGACTACTCTGTGACTGAAGAAATACTTCCTAACATCCCTTTGACTCATCTGGGTCTTCAACATCCTGATTCTGTCCATCTTCTCTATTCCACGCAGTATTTTGTATGTTGTCATCATGTCTTCCCTAATCCTCCTGTCCTCCAGTGTCGTCAGGCCGATTTCATAAGAACATAAGAATGGAGGAACACAGCAGAAGGCCTACTGGCCCATGCGAGGCAGGTCCTTATCAAAACGACTACTACCTAAAGCTTCCCAAGAAATAACTCCCGTACCCAATGACACCAATTCCTGGTTCTTACCTGGTTCAACACCCTCAGTACTTTATTAATATCTCCCTTGTGTATGCCCGTCATCCACTTATACACTTCAATGATATCTCCCCTCATTCTACGCCTCTCCAGAGAGTGGAGATTTAAGGCTTTAAGTCTATCTTCATAAGGGAGGTTCCTTACACAGTAAATCATTTTAGTCATTCTTCTCTGTATGTTCTCTAATGAGTCTATGTCCATCCTGTAGTAAGGGGACCAAAAGTGAGCAGTATAATCTAAATAAGGCCTCACTAATGATGTAGAGAGCTGTAAAATAATTTTTGGACTTCTGTTACTTATACTTCTTGAGATAAATCCAAGTAATCTGTTAGCCTTGTTGCGCACACTAAGGCACTGCTGTCTTGGCTTTAGATTTCTGCTTACCATGACTCCCAAGTCTTTTTTGCATTCTGTATGATCAAGCTCTACTTCACCTAGATTATAGCTTCGAGGGTTATTTTCATTACCATGGGCAAGTACCTGACACTTATCCACATTGAACTTCATCTGCCATTTTCAGACCAAGACATTAATTTGTCCAAATCGTCCTGGAGTTCATTGATATCCTCCTCAGAGTGAATTATACGGCCTATCTATGTATCATCAGCAAATTTACTCATGTCACTCGTAATCCCTTCATCAAGGTCATTAATGTAAATTATGAACAAGAGAGGGCCTAAAACTGATCCTTGTGGAACGCCACTAGTGACTAATCCCCATTCAGATTTCACTCCATTAATGGTAACTCTCTGCTTTCTATTGGTAAGCCATGCCTCAATCCATGCTAGAACTTTACCTCCTATACCATGAGCTGCCACTTTTCTTAAGAGTCTCTTGTGAGGTACTCTATCGAAGGCTTTACTAAAATCGAAATAAACAATATCATATTCTTTATCACTGTCAACTGCCTCAAATGTTCTATTGAAGAACGTCAGTAAGTTTGTCAGGCAGGAACGACCTCTCGTGAATCCATGCTGAGATTCATTTATCAAGTTATGCTCTTCAAGGTGACTTCTGATAATGTCAGCTATAATTGATTCTAATAACTTGCCCACTATAGATGTCAGGCTTATTGGACGGTAATTTGAAGGAGTGGACTTATCCCCTGATTTGAATATAGGAACCACATTAGCCATCTTCCACAACTCTGGCACAACACCGGTAAGGATGGACGCATTGAATACACTCGTTAATGGCTGACTAAGCTCCATCTTGCATTCCTTAAGTACCCTGAAAAACAACTCATCGGGTCCCGGGGACTTACTTTGCTTCAGTTTGTCTATCTGTTTAATAACCATGTCCCTCGTGACAGTAATATTAGTTAACTTAAATTCATCAGGAACTAAATAATTGTTAATTACAGGAATCTCATTTACATCTTCCTGTGTAAAAACTGACAAAAAATAATCATTAAATAAGGAACACATTTCCAGTTCATTATCCGTCAGCTGTCCATTCCCAGTTTTCAGAGGTCCTACTTTTTCCT